>NC_056734.1:639443818-639646318 GCF_019279795.1 Protopterus annectens | reverse complement strand
CTGACATGTTGGATGCATATGCCTGTGACACCCCCATCATGCCCCACATGGTCTTTGAAAAGTAGCTAGTATCCTAAGGGCTACACCTACCTTTGTTTCCACTGGGATGGGTACCACTCTGTTGGCTCTGGCTCTGAGATGACAACAGCAGAGCTCATTGAGTTCTTGTAATATATCCCTGTCTACCCTGTAGTGCTCTACAATTTCCAGCTCATGTAGCTCCTGGAAGGTTACCCTGGGACTGAACAGTCTTCCTCTTCTCAGCCTAGGCCTATTGTCAGCAGCACCAGCAGTATTGACTTCAGCATCTAACACATACAGATGTAGTAGACCTGCAGCAGCCCCTAGCATTATCTCAGTTAAATTTCCCAAGTCTGTACTCTAATGGTCCAGAGTATTGGGGAAAAATCAGAACTTAGGGTATATGCATACTTTATACAGGTCTGCTGTGGGTCTAGCATCTGCGATCGACTAATTATTATGCATTTTACTTGCATAGATTATAATTAACATCATTTAATGGCCTTACTTTATTGCTTGACACTGCGCTATGTGCCACGCAGCATAACTTATACAAAAGTCAAAATCAATAATTGAATATATCCGGTTTTCATTACTTGCTGCCTATGTCATCACTGTGACCTGGGTGGTCTTTCCACATGAACACGCTCAGCAGTCTGTTGTGCAGAGCAAACACAGTCAGTGGGAATTACACACCCCTGCTGGCATCCACATACAATAGGCATATCAACATGGTGTGGTAGCCTACATGAAGTGGATATGGAGACACCCTTACTCTTTTTTGCTATCCAAGACATCCACCTCACTTGCATGCACATCTATGCTGACAGCCTGGAAACTACATGATTCGTAGCAGTATGACCTGGGCAACAACACCATTGCACCATTGCATGAAACTGACACAACATCCTATAATACATTAATGACAAATATCATAAATGCTTTTTTTCCCCTCTTTTTTATATTTTCAATTAAGCATGTTTGCACACTGCGGCACATAGTGCAAACATGCCGAAAATATTTAAAAAAATGTATTTATTTTTACGTATTCTCTTCCTTTTTCAGACATCCACAATGTATATTTTAAACAACAACCTATGTGTTCTAACATTTTCTTGGGAGTTATGTCCATATTTCTGATGTTTTACATCCCCTTCTGTCCATGTAGGCACCTGTACGTGGAAATGTTCCACATACACTATGGACATAGGCACGGGGTCTACAAGGATGGCTTTCTGCTTGTTGGATCACTCTACCTAGGTCATTTGCATAAGCTTCACCTCATTATTAGGAAATTTGCATTATGCAGAACTTTCCTTCTTTGCGCTTGCTTTAAAGGCTGCTTATAAGCAGTGCTTACTGAATCTAAAAATATTCGCTCTTCTGTACGCATTGCAGTATGATGCATACGCCAAAAAAAAAAAAATCATGTAGCCTTTACTAAATTCCCCTGAAGGTCTTCTACTAAATATCTTGTGTGTATGACATTTTTATCTTTTGGTTTGGATGTTATTTGGGATATTTTTGCAGTCACTTTAAAGTTTATAGAAATCAGGCTTATTTATATGCTCTGTGTTTTCAAAGTTTATTCAAACAATCTGCTTATGGCTAACGGATGTCTACAGCTTGTGGCATTTGCCTTTGTTGGCTTACTGCCTCAGTAGAGAATTAAAAAGGTAAAAAGTCAATGGCATTCAGAAGCCAATGAGATGAAAAAGCTGTTAATATTTTTACGCGGTCATTTGCTTATATCCCATAACTCTCCACTACAGGAGGTTTAACATATTAGAAACTACATTGGCTGTGACTTTCTTGTAGTTTTTAATAAGTGGTTTGGAGGTAAGGAAATGACATACATAAGGAAAGCAAGTGATGAAATGGAGATGGCCTTGAAGTTATCAAAAGAAAGAAGCAGGGCAGGAGGATGTGGGAGGTGAGAAAATAGATAGGTCTAAGAAGGAGTGGTGGTTAGCTAACAAAGATGCTAAGTAAACAGTTGCAATGGCAAAGAAAAAGGTATCAGAGAGACTCTACCTGTGACTGAGAAGTAGTTCAGCACATAGCACAAATAAACACTCTTGCCAGCAAGGCAATAACAAAGAGATAAAGAAGGTAATTATCATTCACAGTTCTAAAGAGAGGTCATCAGCAATGTACTCTGGTGGAGAAGACATCAAGGTCAGATGGGAGGTATGCATTTAGTAGATTCTGAATGCAGAAAATCCCACAGTTGCTGTACTTTCCTATGAGCAGCCTACAATGAAGGAAAAAAATAAGTACTACACTAAGGAAAATGTGTGTCTTTCGGCTTTTCCCGGTTAGGGGTCACCACAGCGGAACTCCGGTCCGCTAATGATTGGCAGTAGAGTTTTACATTCTGGCTTGCCGGGCCTAACGCACAACCTTCAACAAAGGAAGGCCCATTCACGCATGTCATCACACAGTAGACTCTTTAACTGAGAATCGAACGGGCAACGTCTAACTGTGAGGCAACAATGCTACCGCAGCACCACCACCGCAGCTCACTACACTAATGGAGGCAGATAAAACAGCAGACTCAGATAAAATCATGGCAGGTATAATCAAGAGGCCCATTTCAATTTTAAACCATGATTATAAAGTGTTTATGTCCATGCTAGCTAAAAGAATGGTTAAGATGCTGCTAAAATTAATAGATAAGGACTGGCATAGTTTTGTGTAGGGGATGAAAACGTAACAATATTAATAGAACAATGATGATCCGGAGGGAATATTTGTTGTTGGTGGGTATAGATGCAGACAAAGCATTTGAAAGAGTAAGCTGGGATTTTATGAGTAAGGCAATGGAAGCATTTGCATTCTTTGATACAATAATATGGTTAATTAGGAGGTATATATAAAGGATCAGATGCAGGAATTAAAGTAGGAGGGTTCCTCTCTGATAAGTTGGGTTAGAACAGAGGTACCAGGCATGAGTGTCCACATTCCCCTTTTTATTTGCTTTATATTGGCAAACAAAATAAGAAACTCAGAAATGTAAAGATGTAATAGGCATGGTAATAAAGAAAAGTTGGCTTTATTTGCAGATGATATTATTGTGTACCTGATACGTCAAGAAAAGGACATCTCAGTGTTGTGGAACATTTTGAGACAGCTTAATAAACCCTACAAACTCCATTTGGTGTGATATGCACATGGTAGCAATGAGTTTTAGATTCAGTAAGTGATGTATAGAGGAGCACACTACTCCACAAACAAAGTAATCAGTGTGGCATGCTAACTACAGTATAAGCAGCTGAACTGCATGCTTAGCAACCAGTCCAACATGATAGAGCTATTCAACAAGGTATAAAGCAGCTGTGTAGACTCTGTGCTGGTTTTTCCTGCAAATTCCAAAATCTTTTGGAATACAGCCACAGAAAGGAGTCAACACAGAAATAATGATAGGGGCCACTGCTGCTTTAATTCATTTGTATGTGCTACAGGCTGATTCCAATGCTGCTGCGAAAAGGCCTAGCCGAAGAAGGAGAAGAGTTTCAGGCCCCGTTTAACCTCTCACTACCTGCATGATGTGGAAATTTTAGAGCACAACAGGGTGGGTAGGGACACACTACAGGAACTCTTTGACCTCCACCATCCTCAACTCAGACCTCAAACCCACAATCCCTGGCTTAGGAAGCCAAAGTCTTATCCATTCGGCCACTAGGGCACTCAACAATGGGTAGTACAATTTTGTCCATTGACAGTCTGACTGCATTTTTCAGATTTGCATAAGAAAACATAAGGAAACAAATAAAAGAAATTCATTAAAATATAACACTCCTAACCACCCTGATTAACTCATCCTCATTTCTGCAAGTAACGCACATGTGAGTACAGACTTTTTTAAGTCCAGCTAGAAAAGGTTAGCCTGTAAGAAAGAATTGACATGCTTGATGTCATAAAATCATAATATAACAGATGTTCAAAAACAGACCAAATGATTTAAGTTATACAAATCAAAAGCAAAAATAAAAGAGATTGCTTTCCTAGAACAGCCATAAGATGACACCATTTACACAGTCAGCAGGTATTCATGTTTTCCAAACCATGACAAGGAAACCACTTGCTGCTTGAAACCACTCATTTACTGAGTCAAAACACAAGGTTTAGCACTTTCATTCCTCTGGTAGGAACTTCATCGGAACCAAGCCAGGAATTTAAAACCAACACAAAATATCCATCCAAAATCAATATCAAGCAAATGAAGATACAATTGTATTTAACCAAAAATGCATTTTTTTTGAAAATATAAAACAATAAAAGATATGTTATCAGCAGCTTCCAGAAAGCAAGTAATAAATAATAAATATACATGCATTACGCTGCTCTGTAAGTTAAAATAATTAGTGTATGGGTATGTATGCATGTATGTGTGTGTGTGTGTGTGTGTGTGTGTGTGTGTGTGTGTGTGTGTGTGTGTGTGTGTGTGTGTGTGTGTGTGTACATATGTATAAATATATATATATATATATATATATATATATATATATATATATATATATATATATATGTACATGTATGTGCATTTATGGGTCTAGGTCAAACAATTGAACCACATCTCATCAAAACTCCCCCTGCTGAGACAAAAAAAGTGAACATTCAACAAAGCGAATGTCCAAATCAGCAAAAAACACCACAGAGAAAGGAAGCATTTGGCCACTTTACAAATGACACACACACACACACACACACACCGCAGAATGTCAAAGCCACCCAGGTGGGCAGCTGCACCCCCCCCTTCCCCACCCCTAACTATATATATATATATATATATATATACCAACTCTAAGATCACACAACAGTGGGGAAAATGGCAGTTTCATAACACTGACCAACTGCTTCCTTTCCCTGTTGAACCTTTCCCTGATGTGAACATTTGTCCTACCGAATGCATGATTCTCCCCCCGTCTCCATAAAAAGAACCCCAGTGAAGAGCAGCTTGACCACATAAATTAGAAACATATTTACATACAGATATATATATATATATATATATATATATATATATATATATATATATATATACTTGATAGTATTGGACATAAAGCACACCATTTATGCAGACATGATGGCATTTGTGAGTAAGATTCCTTCTACATTTATATTATGAAAAATTATTAGATTGTCTTATTGAAGGAGATAATGAGTTGACCCTTTATAATCTGTTTTTTATCACAAACTACAATAAAATGAAAAATACAAAAATACAAAAGAACATTTATACATTTTAGCATTAATGGGTCAAACAAACAACAATTACAAATATGAGCTTAATACTGTTCACTAATAAAATTCAGATAGCAACAGCTGGACACAGCATTAATCATAATCAAAGTGTTGTGTTAAACAACACTGTACTTTTTAGCAGTTAGATTATATAACCACACCAAAATGCCTAAATATGAAAATGCAAAATTCTGGAAGCACCACTACAGACCAATCAAAATCTTCAGCAGTTAAAACCACAGCATTTTTACTGTTTTTTTTTATTAAAAGAGTGGTTTTAACTGCTGAAGATTTTGCATGGTCCATGGTGGTGCTTCCAGAATTTTGCATTTTCATTTTTTCTGCCTGGGACACCTTTAGCCATTGGAGTTTGTTTGCTTTTTACATAAATACCTAAATATAGTCTCAGAAAACTTGAATGATTTGATCCTCTTCTTAACTGCATGGCAGAAATGGTTGATTAGGATGCAAGAACCATATTACAGCTCTCAATTAGAGATGACTATAGAAGACCATACCTATAAGTAAAGTGATATGTTTTAGTAAATGTAGCCTGCCATGCTGAACATAACTATCCTATTGTACATATGACTTTTTAGAAGCATTGACATTGCTTTAATTTATAGTGTCATAGGTAAGTACTAGGCTATAGTCTGGACACAATTACAAGCCTAGCCAATAACCTATTTTCAAAAGTGCTCTCCATCTCAAAGTGGGGCAATACAAGATAGACCAAAAGAGAATTTGAGGTTGCAATTACACGTATCTTACTTTACCTTCAAGGTGGCAGGTGTGCTAGCTTCTTGACATGTAGTAGAAGTTTATTCCATAGGTGGGGATAGGTCTGGATATGATCCAACAGCCCAATGTGCTTTATTCTTCTAATGAAAGCTTATTTCTTTTAACTGAGTATTTGAGGAAGAATGTGTTCTTTGAAAGGACAGAAAGTCAAAGAGGGTCAGCTCTTTCGTGGTTCAAAAGGCGCAGATTGCTTGGGGGGGAGTCTATAACAGACTGAGTACAGAGAGAAGGCTGCCAAGCTATAATGATAACTATGTTTTTTTTTTGTTTGCTTTGGTTTTGAGCCCACAGATTTTTTAGTTATGTTCTTATGAGGTATCTCACGTTCAGTTAACATTTAGACAAGTGCACACTAAAAGGGGCATTATTTTCAATATTGGGTATGATAGGATAGAAGTAAAGAGAAATATGATTTCCTTGGCTCTAGAAACAATGCTGCTTGAAGTTAGATGAGGCAGATTTCAGAAGATTTTCTGAACTACAGCAGAGACATGGTGGTCAAAAGATAAGAAATGATCATTAATAGTGCTTAGATTTCTTACAATTGTAACTGTTTGGAGTGCTTCATTACCTATATACTATGGGTTTTGCTTATCAAAAGTAAATATACTGAATATTTTCACAATTAGTTTGGGACCATTTTCCTGACACCAAATTTTAACATAGTCTCACCTATGTCGAAGGAAGGAAAAAATAACAATTCCGAATTTGATGAGATTAAAAATAAAACTCTAAAGAAGTACTTTTGTTCTTAATGCATCTAGGAATCATTTGACTTAACTTAGTAAAGCAAAATGTTGCTGAAACACGGAGCTCTGTCTGTAGACCAACATATCTTATTTAAAGACAATCTGTAGCCTTTCCAGATTTTTGCCAACTGCAATGGAGAAAGCTGGAAGAGTTTATCCCAGTGAAGGTAATAGGGTTATGTCTACTATATCCATTCTGGTTTCTTCACAGAAGAAACAAAATTGCTGCTCTCTACCAGAAAGCCAACAGTAAATAGACCTACGCTATATCCTTTTTGATACAAAGGAAAAAAAGTCAGTGAAGAGACTAACCATATACCTATATGAGTGTAAGCAGCCATATTCTAGCTGCTCATCATCAAAGTCAATGAAGTCTAAACTGCATTTTAATTTTGAGGGTGAATGCTTCACTCTTTGTGATATTTGTTCAGTGATACTGTTCAGTTTACAAGCAGTGTCATCATCATGATTATGTACATCACATATGATCAAGTCTACTGCAAAGATTATTTTATTTTTGTCACTGTCCAGGTTAGTACTTAAAGATTGCAAATCGTAACATATACTGAAAAAAGCCTGACAGAACTATGGTCTAGAATGAGACTGATGAAAGGCTCTCTCAAAGAGCCTGTCATTCAAGTAATTTTAATTAGACTAATTGTCTAGTGGTTCCAATCCCAGAAAGCAACTACTGAGAAAACGTTTTCATGTTGGGCAGAGTCAAAGGCTTTTACCAAGTTCAGAAAAATACTACTGTCAGATTGCCCTTATCCATGACATTAAAAGCAATAGTAGATAGTGACACCAAGTCTGTTATGATCATCTTCTAAACCATACAGACACTTAACTTCAAAGTTAAAGGGCTTTTATGTACTTGTTTACCTCTGAGAAAAAACTACATTTTCAAGAAGTTCAAGAAGAAAGATATATAAATATGACATAGCATATTGCTTTGGGATTTTCTTACAATGACAGTTGGTGACTTTATGTTTGCAGTGTTAAGGATCACTGGAAAAGTACCTGTAATATGGAAAGAGTTGAATAAGTACTTCATGAAAACAGTTACAAAGCTGCAATATGCAAGTAAGACTTTAGGACAAAGGCTATCTGGTCATTTGTGGTCAAAATTTGAAAACAGTTGAATTTATTTATTATAGTAGGGCTAAGCTAGAATAATGAAAAATAAAATATACTGGGTATGTTATCACAAAATATTGAAGAATATTGATATTTCTTGAAGACTTTTTATCTTATGCGAATGTGACCTATTTTAGAAGAATCTCAGAAACAATACAAATAAAAGTCACCATTTTGATGGAAATCAAAAACTGATTTTTTTCAGTCACTCAAAGAAATCATATTTCCAGAAGTCATTTTCCCTTTACTGGAACTCTGTTGACACACATATTATTAAACTGATTTTTGTTTTCCTTCTGCAAATTACAAGTTTTACTGCCATGAAATATACACCCTCTGTGCTATTTTCAATCATATTGGCACTAAATGAGGGTAAAAGGGGTCCAGGACCAGTCCACAAGCAAACAAACAAACAAACACACACACACATTAATTAACAAAGATGAATCATAAAAATGACATCTACTACTGGAGTTAAATTTATTATATAACAATTTTATTGTTTCAGTGCTTAAAGTATGAGTTAATTCATAACAAGTTCATTACAGCTAATTCCATTATTTCAAGTCCAATCCTTAAAAAAAAAAAAAAAAAAAAAAAAAAACATGCTTTAAGTTATTAGGTATAAAACCTGATTTCTTACAGTTTTAGATATAGGAGCAAATAAAATAAACCTTACACTGTCTTATTTCCGTGTTTTCATCACGATGCAAACGTGCACAGTATGTTTTAGATTCAGTAAACATTTTATGCTAATGAAGCAAACCAAGAAGGCAGACTGATCCAAAAACCCTACACATAGCGGTGTAAGCTCCATATCCATGCTAGAAGTGCACACAAAAATTTTCTGCATAAAGGAGCCTACATGCAAGGGCATGTAGAAGTCCAGAAATATGGACAGAATACCCATAAAAAGGTAAAAACAGGCATGCAATAGCTGAGGATGTACAAAAAAAAATCAGTGATGTGTGTCACATCACTATAATTTTAATAATAGCACAAATTTGCTCAATACGTCACTACACGTAAAACATTTGAAAACGATTAAAAAATGTAATTTAAAATTGGTATGATGCATTGCTATAACAGGTACAGTAATACCCTGCAATCTGTCTTTAACTCTGTGCTCCCATGCTGTTGTCTAGCTTACATGGCTACTAGCCATGTAGTTTCCAGGCTGTCAGCACAGTTTTTATATAAATGATGTACCAAAGCAATGGATTTATTGAATTACAGCAGGGACCATGAAGGGCTGTTCATTCCATGTATGCCCCTACATGGTGTTTTTGCTTTCCATGGATGTTGATGACATCAGGTGGGTGTGTCTGGCAATGTTGTTCTGATTTCATGGGGTCTTTTCATGTAAGTGCACAGTGCACTGCTTCTCACAAATGGTGATTTTACTGGAATCCAAATTTCCATGAGCAGACATGAGCTAGACATCAAAAAATAGAAACCAGATACATTCAATTAAGAGTGGTGAGCCATGATGAGCAGAGCACAAAACCAGAAAGTGGGTCTGTGCTCTAGTAATACCCTGTAGTTAAGTATCTTTGCTTGAATACTGCTGTCGCGCCAACTGTTATCTGTTGGACTAGGGTGCAGATAGTCTGGGATTCAAGTACAGGGTATGTCAACCTTTAATTATACTATGCTGACATGGTAGGGCTTAGAAAGACTTTTGTCTGTACTCAGGGTATTCTGTACATATTATGACATTAGGGATGATATTATAAAATGTTTTAAGTAACTTGCTGTCATTATGCATAGCTGCACTCTGCTGCGAGTCTGTGTGCAGAGCACAATAGTGCATACTGCATCAGGAGTTACATCCTAAGCAGGTGAATGTCATTTAAAGTAGCCAGTGCCAGATGGTGTTCCTAATCAAGAAATTTATAAAGTATGCCTACAACCTACATTCGGATTTTCCCTCAGTACTTCAACAACATTGGAGTAGAGACTTGAACATTTTAACTGACAAAATGCTGTGGGCTGCTGCAGCTATTCTACATCTGTATGTGTTCAAGGCTGAAGTCAGTGCTGCTGATGATGATGACAATAGCCCTAGGCAGAGAAGGAGAAGAGTGTTCAGGCCCATGGTAACCTATGAGGTGCTACATGATCTAGAGATTGTAAAACACTACAGGCTGGTCAAGGATATATTACAAGAACTCTGTGAGCTATGCCAGCCTCAACTTAGAGCCAGAGCCAACTGAGTGGACCCCATTCCAGTGAAAACTAAGGTATGTGTAGCCCTTAGAATATTAGCTACAGGTACTTTTCAAAAAACAGCTGGGAATATGATGGGGGTGTCACAGGCATCAGCATCCAGGATACTCCACCAGTTCTATGCCACTCCATTCCACTCCACCACTGATACATGCCAGGGAACACATATATTTTCCTCTTACTGCTGAGGAGAGGACCAGCAATATGCAACACTTCTATCATGTAGCGCACTACCCTGAAGTACTGGGTACTATAGATTGCACTCATGTATACATCAAGGTACCGCCTGGTGAGCAGGGTAGAATCCACATTAACCACATGGGACACCACTCCATCAACTGCAAAGTCATGTGCAATACCCTGGGGATTATCTTGAATGTGTATGCTGGCAACCTTGGCAGTTATCAAGACTTCCACATCTGGCACACATCACACCTCTACCAGATGTTTGCTAGGTGGGACATCCCTCTGGGCCATTTACTGGAGATTGCTGCCTACGCCCTGGAAATGTGGATGGTGACATCCATCAGAAATGGACCCACACCCACACCAACAGAAAACACCATAATGTGGCATATGCACAAACTAGCAACATCATAGAGTGTGTGTTTGGGATTCTGAAGTCGTGTTTCAGTGCATAGATATATCCAGTGGAGCCTTGTGGTATACTTCACACAGATATACACAGATATTTACAGTTTGTGCTATGCTGCACAATCTGACCTGCAAAAATAGCTCAATGGGAACAGGAAGGGGAATGGGCACACATTCCCCCATAAATGTTTAGGTCACCACAGCCACAGTCACAGGAGAACTCACAGAAGGATGTTAGGCATGCTCAGTATGCCCTTGCTTTGGACAAGAGACAATGCATAACACATGCACTGACCATTTAGGGTCTAATACCTTCCTCCTACTCACATGCATATATTAATATTGATGCCAGGCAACTCACACAACCTTTATCTATATATGTATTGGCTGTGTACTGCTTGCATCAGACAGAGTCAGCCCTGAACTACTGCTGTGCCAACCGATGCATTTGCAAGGTAAGGCCTAAACCTAGACTGTAGTGCATATCCTTCTATACATCTTACCTTGTTACAGTATGCAAATATATAGTGGTGCTTTTTTAGATAACTTAAGTTAACATGTGAGTACACAGAATTATATTGTTACAATGTTACTATATGTACTTTTCATGTCATCAAGCATGTAACACTCACACAGTCCAGACACAGCCTAATACTGTTACATCATGAAAGAGAGAAGTTAGGAAGTGACTCCAATCCACTGCAGTTTCAGACTTTAGGCTACTTCGTATACTAACAGTAAAAATGTTTTCCCCCACCCACAAAAGCAAGATTGTAAGACAGATATATGTATAGTTATAAGCATATTTATGAAAGGAGTTGTGTCTACTAACTACTCTGTGTCCAAATATAAGTCATAGAAGTACTTGTACAATATACAGTGCATGACGTGATAGCAGTGTGAAGTTTTATGAAGGTGGTTGTGTGAGGAATGGCTGCAGCTTTGGAAGCAACTTCTGTGGACAAAAGGACTGAGGTAGCCATCCTGCTTGATGAAGCTGTAATGGTGTTTAGGGTTCCAATCCTGATGTAAGTTGAACTTTTGTAGATCTTTTTGGTATAGTTTGTGGTTTTCACAGAATGTGACTCTGTCTCCCATAATATTTTAATCTATATATTTTTAGTAGACATTTGTGCTATGCGTCGCATGGTGACAATTGTTTTAATAATGCTTAAATATTTTGCTCAAAGCGCAAAAATGCAGAAAAAGTAAAAATTCAGAGAACAGTTATATATTGCCTGTATCTAGTTGTGAAATCACAGCCTGGAGTACTGACAAGAGTGGACTACAGTAAGAAGTACACAATTCATAATAGGAAGGCTGGATGTTAGCAATGCACTTCATGTTTGTGCAGTGCTTACCTAAGTGGAAACAAGTAAAAGAGGGAAATGTGCATGCGTGTACACCTAGTGCAATAATCATTGTGTTTTTGCTATGCCTATCATACCTCTCAACTGTCCAGATTTATGAAGAATGTCCATATATTTAAATAATATTTGTAGTCTGTTCCACATAAAATGTTGCTTTATACAAAATTATTGCTAAATCACTGAGAATTAAGTCAGGCAATAATGACATACATTTCATTTGTGGATGTCATACCCTTTTGAAAATGCATGCTAATGCAAAACCTGTTATCCCATCAACATTGTAGGTTTATAATGGCAATATTTCATCATTTGATGCACAAAATAGAAAGTTGCCTTATAGCAAAAAAGAAACAACCACCAGTATATCCAACAGATTTAATAAAACTCTGACGTCTCAGCCGAAGCCTTCAAGGTGTATAACACAAAGTAAAACATTTGCCCCGTATATACACACACAAATACATCAATTAAACAATCATACAATTAAAGAAGTCCTCTCCAATAACATTCTTCATTTAGTGCCCTTGGAGACAGGGTGCCACATTTTAAAATGTAAGTAGATTCTTTTAAAAGCAACTGTTTCTTGATAAAAGAAACATCAAATCTAGATATTTGCATTTTTTCCAAAACAGTACCTTGTAGCCTTTTACTTTCTCCATCATGAAACAAATTAAAATGTTCAGCTATAGAGCTTTCTGCTATTTAATAGCAATATCTCTTACATGCTATAAAATTCTAGTTTTAAAACACCTTTTTGTTTCTCCAATATAACATTTGTTGCAAGGACATCTCAAGGCATAAATAACTTCAGTATTGCAAGTAAAATGGCTACAAGTTCTAAAGAAACATTATTTATTCTAGGAAAAGTTTTTATTACATACCTGCAAGCCTTGCGCTTGCCACAAGCAAATGTACCACACATTGTCAAACTGTATGGTATATTGGGAGATGGAATACTGAATTTACTTCTTACCAAAAAATTCTGTATACTTTTTCCTTTTCTGTAGGAAAATGCTAGTTCTTTGTTCAATCACTCTGAAGCATTCCTTAAAGATGTCATACATTTTCAGAAATATTTAACTTGAGCTATTATTTTGGGACTAAGGCAACTGTATGTTGTAACAAAAATATATATTTTCATTTGTCTCTTTCATATGCACAGCCCCAGTATATTGTCCATCTTGATTACTTTTCTGGTGTCCATTAACTCTGTATATGAATTTCTGCCAACTATCATGTATTATCTTCGCATCATAGCCCCTATTTTTAAACATGTCTATAGTTTTATCTAGTACTTGTTTGAGATACTCTTCAGTATTACATAGCTTGTACAAGTAAAAAAATTCACCAAAGGGAATAGCTTGTATTGTATGGGATGGATGGCAGCTTTCACCATACAAACATTGTGTGCCTTCACTAAATTTCATGTGGAGTGAAGTTTTTTAAACATTCTCATCTGAAATATCTACTATGACATCTAAAATAGGGACACAAGTCTCAATTTTCAAACTGTCAAATTTTAGTCCAAATTTATTATTTTCTAAGTCAGTTATAAATTCATCAACTAATTCTTTCCCACCCTCAACCAAAAAAATGAGGTCATCAGTAAATCTATAATATTTGACATGTTTATGAAAAACAATTTCTATATAAATGTTCCCTTTTGAACAAGCCCATACTAAGGTTGGCATACAGAAGTGTCTTGTTTCTGATGGTATAGGTTGTTATTAAATTAAAAAAAAAAAATGTGTTAAACAGAAATGGACAAGCTCTACACTATATTCTGTAGCAGGAGTGTTTCCCAAAAAAGCATCTTATTGCCTCAATACTAAAGCTGTGCTGGATGCTGGTGTATAAACTCTTTACATCTATTGCCACCCAAAACATGTTACAATTCCACTTAACAGTGCTTATTTTTTCAAAAAATCAAACACATCACTAAAATATGAAGGCAAGATACAAAATTTGGCAATCAAGTAACTGTGAAGAAACTGTCTTACTTTGTTTAAGAAATAATTACATCCTGAAACTATAGGCCTGCCTGGGGGCTGCCTAAGATTCTTATGCAGCTTAGGAAGGCAATAGAAATAGGCCATTTTACAATTTTCTACATTAAACTTTTTTTGATGTCTTCCTCAGTCAAATAGCCTAGTCTATAGCCCTTGTGTAGCAAATTGTCATAATCCTTTAATGCATTTTCATATATAAGGTTGTCAACTTTTTCATAAACATTAGTATCCATCAAATACTCTTGGCACATAGGTAAATATTGGATGTAAGACATGCTCTCCAGCTTATTGCCTTTGTCAGCCGGTTTAAAAATTAAATAATTTCTGTTACTTAGTGCTTTCAGTGACTTCCATTCCAATAATGTTAAATTGTAATTAATGTTATACATTTCTTTTTTAGATTTTAAATACTCATTATTCACAGCAAAATTAAGCATTTCAGAGAAATGTATAATACCTCATTTAAAAAAGATGGAATAAATGTGCTATTGTGTTTAACATGACTTGTATCAAAGAAATAGTAAGCATTAGTCTCAATGTAAGAATCACATGACTAGAAACTGTCATTTAAAGTGCTAGTGCTACTGTCTAAAATATTTTCTTTAACCACATTATTTACATCTCTAAAATAATATTTCAAATGTAACTTCTTGCAGAATTTAAAAATATCACATTTCAATTCATGCAACCATGGAAGAACCGTAGGTATAAATTTTAAACCCCAGTTTAACACAGCAAGAAAATGTCCAGATAAGTTCACAACATAGCCACTTGAAACAGTGCAAGAGGGAGATTTACCATTACCTCACTTATAGCGTTGTGGTTGATGTTGTTCACAAAATCCCACATTGCCTTGTTCCCGGTATCGCTTGGTGCCTTGCCCTCCCCATAACTTTGTTGTACATTACGAAAAGTTTTTTTGAAATTGTTCTGTTTGCTGTCCCACTGGCAATGATGGAAATTCTCTGTTCTCCCCTTCATCCTCTTCAAATGATGTATACTGTCCCTCTGATGCTGAATAAGAGGAGTCTTGTGGTTTTAGGTCATTTTCTGGTTCTGAAAACCTGACATGAGTGCATGTCTTCCTGTGATTATTCTCGCTTGCAAAAGTATTACCCCTCTCATAATCCCTGACATCCTGAAGTAACTTACCCTTCTTTCTATCAATGATTTCTGCTTCATATGTTTTTAATTTATCATTAATGTCCATTGAGAATTTGTCCAGTGTCTCAACAGTACTGCTAGATGACAGTGTGCAACATAATGCATGAATACATTCTTTAAGTTGTTTGTGTTTCACTCTGTCTTGCTCCAGCAAAATCTAGACCCATTCAATGGTACATTTATGGGCAGCTGCTACCCATCGCTTATGAAACATAACATAAGTCTCACTTTAAATTAAAGGGCAGGGAAGGGTCTTTGTATGCTCTTAGACCCCTAGGGGTAATGTCCAAATCAATATACTTCTGCAAGCTTTGTAAATTAAAAAAAAGTTGCAGTCTATTTCCAGATATCTTTCTCAAGTTGCTCAAAAAGTAACTTACTTTCTGCTGGTAAGGAAACAGGTAGCTGGTGACCCATATAGTTAAACACATTAGAATGCCATTTACTTCTCCCCTCTTCCCATTTCTCCCAAGGATGACGTAAAATGTTACAATTTCCATTATTTTGGGAGCTATTCTGTTCCATAGAGTGAATCATATAACTATCCAGTGAAAGCAGAGAATTATCCACAGTGCTGTCACGAAAAACTCAAGGCAAGATAAAAGTTGGATCACTGGCCATGAACACAACTAAACCAACTGATGCACAAAATAAAAAGTTGCCTTATAGCAAAAAAGAAACAACCACCAGTATATCCAACAGATTTAATAAAACTCTGATATCTCAGCCAAAGCCTTCAAGGAGTATAACACAAAGTAAAGAACTTGCCCCAAATATACACACACAAATACATCAATTAAACAATCATACAATTCAAGAAGTCCTCTCCAGTTACATTCTTCATTTAGTCCCCTTGGAGACAGGGTGTCAAATTTTAAAATGTATGTAGATTATTTTAAAAGCAACTGTTTCTTGATAAAAGAAACATCAAATCTAGATATTTGCATTTTTTCCAAAACAGTGCCTTGTAGCCCTTACTTTTTCCATCATGAAACAAACTAAAATGTTCAGCTATAGAGCTCTCTGCCTTTTTATTAGCAATATCCCTCACATGCTATAAAATTCTAGTTTTAAAACACCTTTTGTTTCTCTAATATAAAATTTGTTGCAAGGACATCTCAAGGCATATATAACACCTTCAGTATTGCAAGTAAAATTGCCGCAAGTTCTAAAAGAAACATTATTTATTCTAGGAAAAGTTTTTATCACATACTTGCAAGCCTTGTACTTGCCACAAGTAAATGTACCACACATTGTCAAACTATATGGTACATTGGGAGATGGAATACTGAATTTATCTCTTACCAAAAAATTCTGTATATGTTTTCCTTTTCTGTAGGAAAATGCTAGTTCTTTGTTCAACTACTCTGAAGCATCCCTTAAAGATGTCATATATTTCCAGAAATATCTAACTTGATCTATTATTTTGGGACTAAGGCAACTGCATGTTGTAACAAAAAAATATATTTTCATTTGTCTCTTTCTTATGCTCAGCCCCATTATATTGTCTATCCTGTTTACTTTTCTGGTGTCCATTAACTCTGTATATGAATTTCAGCCAAATATCATGCATTGTTTTTACATCATAGCCCCTATTTTTAAACATGTCTATAGTTTTATCTAGTTCTTGTCTGAGATACTCTTCAGTATTACATAGCTTGTACAAGCAGAAAAAAATCACCAAAGGGAATAGCTTGTATTGTCTGGGGTGTGTGGCAGCTTTCACCATACAAAAATTGTGTGCCTTCACTGAATTTCCTGTGGAGTGAAGTTTTTAAAACATTCTCATCTGAAATATCTACTACAACATCTAAAAACTGCCAAATTTTAGTCCAAATCTATTATTTTCTAAGTCAGCTATAAATTCATCAACTAATTCCTTCCCTCCCTCAACCAAAAAAGTGAGGATGTCAATAAATCTGTAATATTTGACAATGTTTATGAAAAAAAGATGTATACATTACATAATAGGAAGACTGGATTTTATCAATGCACCTCACATTTGCACAGTGCTTACCTAAGCGCAAACAAGTAAAAGAGGGAAATGCGCATGCCTGTACACCTAGTGGAATAATCACTGTGTCTTCGCTATGCCTATCATACCTCTCAACTGTCCAGATTTATGAAGAATGTCAATATATTTACATAATAGTTGTAGTCTGTTCCCCATAAAATGTTGCTTTATACAAAATAATTGCTAAATCATTGAGAATTAAGTCACACAATAATGACATACATTTAATTTCTGGATGTCATACACTTCAGAAAATGCATGCTAATGCAAAACCTGTTATCCCATCAACATTGTAGGTTTATAAGGGTAATATTTCATCACTGACCATATTAATAGTGGCATTGTGCATATTTCTTGCTCTGAGAGTTTGAGAGGTATGCAATTGCATCACATACACAGAACTGTGTTCTTACTATTCTATGTTTCCCAGATGTGGCAACATTGCAAACTCAGGGCACAGTATAACTATCTGTATAGACCATTAATAAAAGATCCATGTGCTTCCTTACAACCAACTTCAACAAGAATTGGTGCAACCATGGTATCTCCTTAATTGGGTGGCTGCAGTGGTGCAGCAGTTAGTGTTGCCACCTCCCAGCAAGAGATTCTCCGGTTTGATCTTCAGCTGGAGTGCCTTCTGTGCGGAGTCTGCATGTCCTCCATGTGGTCTTGTGGGTTTCCTCCAGGAGCTATGATTATGAGATGGTGGCAATGACAAAAATACAGGTGACATAACAGGAACTGCCAGAGTTCCAGATGTTAGGATTTGCATTGGGTGTGCTAAGAATGGACGAGATTATTAATCTGTATATTAGAGTGTCAGCTCAGGTTGTACGGCTTGGAGACAAGGCCAGAAAGATGAGATTGTGTTTCTCTGGACATGTGCCTAGGAGGGACACTGGATATATTTGGAAATGGATGGTAAGGATGGAGCTGGCAGGTAAGAGGAACAAAGGAAGGCCTAAGATATGGTTCATGGATGTGGTGATGGAGGACATGCAGGTAGTTGGTGTGACAGAACAAGATGCAGAGGAAAGGAGGAACTGGAATCTGATGATCTGCTGTAGCTACCCATCATGGAAGTAGCCAAAAGAATAAGAAGATTAGGATGACACACATTTTTATAGAACTCACACCTGTACACTTGTGGCAAGTGTGTACAGTAGGACTATCTATTTGAAGGTTACTGTTTCTGGACCCCGTATGAGCTTTAACAGTGTTTCCTTGTATTACCTGTTCTCTTATGGTTTATGTGCAGATGCGTTAATACTTTGCCTTCTTATGTACAGAAATGACAATATACTTATTTTCCAATGTAATTGGCTGCTGCTATGCAGCAGAGCAATCATCAACAGCTCTAACTTCTGTTACATAACAAGCAGCAGTTAAAACTCCTTCTGGTCAATTACAGAAAATACCACTCAGATCACATATAGCCCTCCTTTTAGCATTCTTTATGCAGATACTAGGTTCAAACCTCCCATTCTCATCTATCAGAGACCCTGTTTCCCCTGTACGATTAGCTGACATGATTTTTTTACACAGTGTATATAATGCCTCAAGTGGATAATTATAGAAGGACAAGCTCACTTGCACAAACATAAGTGAATTTTGCTGAAATGCCATGGAAGAAAGAGTGCACCACCCCACAAGGGTCTGTAATATGTCAGAGCTGTACTTCAACAATATGACTGAACAATGTAATGGAACATGTGTAGTGCCTGCACTGTTAATCCAACCATAAAACTATATGTCCAGAATCTAGAATACCTAATTAGCTCCCTAAAGGAGGACCCAGGTTCAAAACATCATCCAAGGTAACTACATCCTCCTAAGGGATGATATAATCAACGTCTAAACTCATTTTTCCACAAAGGACAATGACAGCTGTGGTAAGTGACACCCTGATGCTTTGTTCATAGGTTCATAGGTAGGTACTAGGCTATTGTCCCTAGGGCCTATATAAACCTAGCCAAAAAGGTACCCTATCTTTCATCATCCAAGAAAATGATTTTCCTGTGCCCCTGTTGAGCAGCACCACAGAAGTGATCCCTGGGGTGAATTTCCTATTTCCCATGCAATCATCAATATTTTTCTTGAAGAGTGCTAATGAGGAGCTTTGTTTGATATAGATAGGTAGTTTGTTCCAGAGTATGGGAAGTCTCTGGAACAGGAATCTATCACTTCAGCATGTTCTGTTTATTGTGATGACAAGGTTTAGGTCCCTAGAGCATGTAGCTCAGAGATATTGAGATTTCTTTAAGTGGAGCATGTCCAACAGCTCTGGGTTTGACATAGCTTAGTATGTTAGGCAGAGATCACCTCTGAGTAGGGGATATGCAATGGAGTAAAGCTGGGGTTTTTTGAGACGGTCTGTGTAGGGCATCTGTTTGAGGCCAGTAATCTTCTTTGTGAGGTATTTCTGTGGCCTTTCCAGTTGTTGTAGAAGTCTTGTGAGGTACATACCAAAAGGAGCGTTGTACTCTATAATGGGTCTAATGAGTGACGAGTAGAGGGGAACAATGACCTCTTTTTTTTCCCTGGATGAGAAACCTTTTATGATGAGGTGTGCCATGAGGAAGGATTTCCTGACTACTGTGGTGATGTGATTATCAAAGGAGAGTCTACTGTCCACCTGTGTCCCAAGGTCTCTTATCATACTTTTGGTGTTAAGTAGACTACCGCCTATGTGGTAGTTTATATACAGAGTTTTTAGCAAAGGGAATGACAATGCACTTTTTGGCATTGAGCTTGCGGCCATGGCTTTGACACCAGGCATCTGGCTCAGTGAGGCCCTTCTGTAGGATGTCCACATCATTAGGAGTTTTGATTATGGCTCCTAGTTTGCAGTAATCTGCGGACTTTGTTAGCCAAAGACCTTCTGTGTTAGCCTGCACATTGGCACAAATGTATGCACACAGCCATGCCTGGTATGCTCAAAGACAGATCCACTGGGAAATAAATTCCATACTGGTGTATGTCTGTCATTACATTCTACAGTAAATGACAGAATATGCTGTTTACAAATACAACATATATAAAACAGTCCTGGAAGACCTCTCCCCTCAGTGCATCCCAACAAATAAGACACCATGAAAAGCCCGCATATAGGAACTATGCAAATAATTTATGGCACATATCCAGGAATAACCATAAGTTTGTCTTCATTTACATCCCAAACTGCTACATATCACTTATATGTATTTTGACCTAATTCTGGATGGTATTGGACACACAGACCCACTGTAAATTCCAAACCTACTAGCAGACACAGGTGGCTGAAAAGTGTCTTCCATCCCAACTACATGTGTGCATTGTCACCTCCAAACTGTGGTACCTACAAAGAGAATGTTATCACTGCTGTTTCCAAGACTAGAAGCACAGTCTCCATGGGACCAGATGACATTCCAGGCTGTGTTCATCATGTGCTGCAACACTGAGCTACTCCATTAGGCACCATATTCAACCACAGTCTGAGTACTGCTGTTGTCCACACTGAATGGAATACAGTAATCACTTCCCACCCACACAATGGAGGATAGGCAACATACAGCTGGAATTATAGTCACATAACTGTATTCAGCCTTTGATTTAAGGCAATGGAAACAATCTATATGCATCTCAAAGGACAAAGGTGACCTCCAAAAAGTAGATCTGTCCCAGTTAGCTGTTCTCATGGGTAACTTGTGCCTGCAAAACCTATGGGAAATCAAAACTGTGAGCAGAGACATATACAAGGCTGTGCACTCATCCCATCCTCCCTTAGACAGGCCCTTCAATGCAATCCAACATTTGGTCTTAACGAGAAACTAACCAAGTTAAATATCACACCTTCTCTTAACAGGTGGGCTACAAATTGGATCACAGACCAACAATACTCAGTCAAAGTGGGAGACCTCACCTTAAGCAGCAGACTAGTAAACTTTGTGGTTACAGATGTGTCAGTACTGTCCCTCTCTTGTTTGCCATATATTTATCAAAAGGCCAAAAAAAAAAAAAAACAGCGAATGTGTGGCTAAACATCTTTGTGCCACTAATGACTGTTGACAAAGCCATAGGTGTTATAACAACTGCACAAACATGCATCATCATACCTTCTGTTAATAAATGTTCCTGCTTATTTAAAAATAACCCAGAGTGCAGTATTCCTAAATATGGCATCAATATAGCTTGGAATATATGTCAAATGCAAAATGTGTGTACTGTCAGAAGGAATGTATTCTACATCTTACATCCCATTAACAAAGGCATTACATCGAGATCAATTAATTTCATTAATCACCTATACCCATTCATCATCAGCCCTATTAATGCCTATAATTTTCCCTTTGATAAGTATTGACCCATACACCTGCATGAAGCTGACAAACCTCAGACACCTTGGAGTAATAAAACATCAGAGGATCTACAACATATGTCTTTTGTGGGCAGAAAGATGTGGCTGTCAGTGTATACAGTATTTTATATATAGTTTTGAGGCAGAAAGTGTATGCATTACATGGCTGTCTTTGGCCCAAATAGAATGAATATGCTACACATCCTTAAGTCATATGGGACCACAACCACCTGTTCCAGAGACCTCAATGTACAGTATGATAGATATAGGACATGCTGGTCAGATACATACATGTCTCAAAGGTTGTCAGTTATCTGCCTTAAGCTTCCAATTTTTATCAACATGAGCACATCCACTAACCTCTTTGAGCACAGGTTGGCTGACTTGATGTGAAAGTGTTATCTACCATGGATCATTGCTGATTCTATGCTGGACATGGTTGGTCCTTTCTGTAAGAATCATGGCCATGCATAATATCTGCCATTGCATATTATATAGTGATGTATCACCTATGGTTCTAATCACCACCAGGCCAATACACTTGACACAGCCTATGAACCTCGGAACCTATGGTGATGCATACAAAAAAAACATTATACTGTATTACTGCTTTGAGCTTTGTCTGTGGTGCTTTCATGCAATCTGGAGTTCAAAATCAGATGGCTTGACTTTGGATGGGCACACATAAGTTAGCACTAAACAATATAAAGAGTACGTTAGATATATTAATAAAACACATATCATTGACTGACTTCACAAGTCTTACAAAACAACAACTAGTAAGTAGAGGAATTATAATGCTAGCAACTGTCTAACTAGCTAACTGTAATATAACTGACAATTACAATTATTAGGCCAACAGCACAAATTCAGATATAAGAAACATATTAAATGAAGGTAGACACCCTGTGCATCAGACACATAGCTTTAGTATCCCTGAAGCCAAAAGACAGACAACAGGGATATGGCATAGTCATCACTTGCACGGCGTGGTTTGGGGGGGTGCAGGAGGCCTAGGCTGACAGAAAAGGTTAGTGAGTGTGTGTGTGAGTCAGTAAGGGCAGCAGCCAACAGGGAACATGTAAATGTAGCGTGTGTGTCAGTAGGTGCCCTCAATGTGACATCGGTGTGTGTGTGTGTGTGTGTGTGTGTGTGTGTGTGTGTGTGTGTGTGTGTGTGTGTGCGTGTGTGTCTGCGTGTGTGTGTGTGAGTGTGTGCGCGCGCATGTGTGTATATGTGTGTGTGTGTGTGTGTGTGTGTGTGTGTGTGTGTGTGTGTGTGTGTGTGTGTGTGTATGCATGAACGGAGCCAAGCTCAGTGCTAGCCCTATGTGTCTGTATGTCAGACAGCTGTGAGCCATGCATAGTAGAGCTGACAGTTCATCATCTTTGTCCCTGACCATGAGAACTGGCTTTGCCAGGAGTTGCATTGCCACGTTCACGCCCAAGGTCAGATGGTGTGCTACTACCTGTGGGTGACTGAAGTCTGCCGGACATCCTCCCTTCATCAGAATGACCAGGAGCATGACCCCATGGCCTGCTACATCTGGGTGTGGACAGCACACTCTCTGATGGAGCAGCAGATGTACTGCCACTACTGGAGGTTGATCGGGTACAGTCCCATTGGCTCTCAGCAGATATAGTTGCTGACCTATGCCCACAAGATCAACATTCCTTCCTAGCAGATTTTCCAGCACAGGCAATGTGCATTCCGTGTCAGATGCTCTGTGCTCCCTCATGGACACATCCTGTTTATATGTGTCATTCAATCAATCCAGTGCATCAACAGCATGGTTGAAGCAGTCACGAATGTCAGACTGTGCCACATCTAGAGCCCTGTGCATTCTTCTGGAGTGAAGTTCTGAACATGCCTGTGCCTCCATTACATCTCTAAACATACATTGAGTGACATGTGAAAAGACACCTGCATCAGTTGGTGGAGAGCCTGCAGGCCTCTGATGAGCACCCCTATCAATCTGCCTATGTGGCACCTCACTAACAGTTTGGGTATGGACAGTGTCAACAGGCACTGTAGCAGTGGTAGTCACACTTCCCAGGTCTATAGCCTCTCCTTCCAACTGTCCAATATCTGTGTCCTCTGTGGACTGGGGATGCATAAGCATACTGGCTGTGTCCATAGATCCTGATATGGGTGTCAGATGTCAACTTCTGTGTCAGATTCAGCCTTTGCAGCCCTCTACTGTGCCTCACTTTGCCCACCATCATCACCAGACTCAGATGAGACACTGACATCAGGTGGAGCAAGGGACACAGAACTACTTCCATGTTCACCTGTGATAAAAAGAAAAACAGGATGACATCAATAACTGTGCTATGTTGCAATTTACACAGTTGTTACTATTACAGACATTTAAACCTACCAACCATTTACAGTAGTAAGTGGGGATAAAACCATAAATAGTGGTTGTACAAACGCTAAATAATATGGACAAATGTGACATAATTTGCTCCTACAAACCTATACAGTTGATGCAATAACAGGTTTTGCTTCACCATGACATATCTGAAGGGTATGCTGTTTGATTGCGAGATCTGTGTCATATTATTTAATGTTTGCAATCATTAATTAATAATTTGTCAGTAATCTGCCAGTCAATTACTATGATCTTAACTACAGGCCTGAAAGATGATTACTAAACCCTGACATTCAGCAAAAATCTGTGCAGTGGACAGTTATACAAACAGTTCTAAAATACATAAGGCAGGCCTGAGAAGACATTATAACAGATATATGGGAATATATATATTTATATATATATATATATATATATATATATACTTACACATTACAGACAAAAATGTAGTCCACTTACCAACTGCTGCAACCCTGTCATGCTGAATCCCTGACTGTCTTAAGAAAATTAAAGGAGGACATAATGGCAACAGCACCACATATTTAACTGTACAACAGGGGTTAATGCATTTACTCATCTATATGTACATTCAAATAAATGTTATCAGGAATGTGGCTAACATCCTTTAAATGAGCATAAAACTGTGGGGCTATATCACATAGTCAAAGTTCCATAACTCCGAACACCTAATGGTCAAACCATTATGTTTGAAGTTGCAGAACTTTGACTACGCAAAAAAAAAAAAAAAAAAAAAACAGACAACAAAATAAATTGTTGTAAGCAGGGGGCAAGCCCCCCCTGCACCCATCACACCCCCGCTACTTAAATATACCAACTCTGAGATCACACCACATTAAAGTGAATAGAAACCTCTGCTTATGGAGATTTCCATTAAAACGCTCGATCCTTTACAAATTTGAACATATGGTCTCCACCATATATGGTTCAAACTTGTAAAAGTTTGACTATGTGATAGGAACCCTAAAAGTGCAGCTATCTGAAATACCCAAATCCAACACACATACAGCTTGACACAACCATATACACTTATGACAGAATGCAGTACTATTTTAATGATGATGTAACAAAGCATACCTGGCAGCTCCACATGTGATGCAGGAATGGCACCCACATCCAGAACATATTGGCACAAGGATTATTGGGCGCTGCCTTGTGTGGAGATGTGTGCCAGGAATCCCTCTGTGGCAGTTAAAGGACCTGAACACTGCAGCTATCTTAATTTCACCATGCCAGAAGAGCATCCTGCCACACATTAAAAACATATACAGTTATACAGAATAACTGCAACCACATTTTACTGATGATCTAACACAGCCTACCTGGGTGCTTCTCTTGAATAGCAGTTGTAGCACCCATGTCAAGGATATACTGGCTGTTGGACTACTGGGAGCTTTCCTGAGTTGCAATATTTGCCAGGAATTCTTCTGTGGCATTGAGAATTTCCTCTGCTGCAGGGCCACCACCAGTGACCTCAAGATCATGTGCCACTTTGGCTGAATGTTTCCCGGCTGCATGTATTATATCAGTAGCTCCGTGATGCACCTGCTCATATGTGTGACTCTGTTGGCCCACCGTGTTGATGTTTCAGACAAGGTCATCCCAGAGTTCTGCTCTTTCAGCCATTCTTGCCCACTTTCTTGACAGCAGGACCTCATGGTGTTGTCTGAGTGCATCTATAATCAGCTCATTTTTGGCCTCAGAGAATGGTGGTTTCTGTCTTGTGGCATGTCATTTCCTGAAGGACAAAATAATGATAACACATATAAGGATCACATAAGTAAAACTTTGTGTACAGATAATGCAATAAAGGAAGGCTCCCAATATTCAAAAGTGGATTAATCTGTAAAGATTCAACATTATGTAGTAAATAGCAAGAGTGGTTACACAACTAACAGAGTAACGAGAGCAAAATAGTAGTTATTGTGCTCTAAAAGATAATTATCTATGACCCCCACCCAACATAACAGTCCAATCTAGTTTGTTCCACAGCAGAACTTCATCTTTCTCCCCACCTCTCCCAAAAAAATTACCAAGGTCAGGAACAATGTTGTTAAGCAAATGACAGTGAAATGTTAACAGTACTAAAAAGGATATTTTCATGGAACGTGTACACAGCACACAGAATTATACTTTATGCCTACCCTACATTCTCTGTACCTCTCATATTGGTGATAAAGAAAGCCATGTAATGAGTATGTTTCAAAGAATGCATACAGATTTACTTGAAATGTATTGTTATTTACATTGCAGCATATGCAATATTTAGGTTACAAGATGAATACATACCTGATGGAGTGAAATACTCCTATGAAAAAATATAAGTGAATCTGACAAAATGCGTGTATGGGTTACTAACTGTCATCCACATCAGTTTAGCTAGCTACTCATTTACCTTTTTATAATGGAGTACATCAGCAATTGATTGCATGTGTCCTACTCTGTGCATGAGAGATGCTAAATACAGCATACACATGTGAATTGGATGCTAATCAACCAATCCTTTGGAGCTAGTCCATAAGATATAAAAGCATTCATGATGTCTCCATTTCTTATTTTTTTTTTTGTTTTTTTGTGGTTTTAGAAAATACTTGAGTACAGATACAAAGTAGGTACAGATAGACTGGTATCATCTGCTGCTTTTTAAATACATCTGTCTGTAATACACACCGAAGACACTGCTGCTGCTGGCAATAGCCATTCACAGAGAAGGTGAAAAATCTGCAGGTCACAAAGACACTGGAGGAGCTGAGCCACCTCTCTCAGCATTGACTCACAGACAGATACAACATGGCAGATGTAAACATTAGTTCTGAATATATTTTCAGAATAATGCTATAATTGTGTCATGTATCTCGTTCTCCTAAATTAATGTGTGTCTTACATTTGAGTCATGTACACATGACAACAAGAAATGGGGAACGGGGTAGCGTCTACTGCCAAGTCATGTTGAACAGCATGTGTACCATCTGCCTCATGTGTGCTGGCAAACCTGCCAGTTAACATGAATCTCTAATATGCCCCTCCTTCTAAATGCTCAAGATGTGTGCTCTGGAGGATATCTCAAGGCTCACATATGGGTGGATGCCTCTGATACACAACCACAATATAACAGTCAATGCTTGTTCATGCTAGCCAACATAGCTTTACTTATTTGGCAACTGACTACATATTTCCACCTAATATCCTTAAACATTGTAAAGGCAATACTATAGAATTGTTTTAAAACAAGCTTGGTACAACAGTACTAGTCAGATGATTGCTGACTGATCGAGGAACACAGCATGTTAGGACAGTGCTGTATATTTGAAAACAAGAATCATAACAGCCTGTGTAAGGAGTAAGTGAATCATATTCCAAGTTGAACATTTAACTACATGTACATCGAAAATGTACTATTTCAAAATGAATGTACATTCCCTGTTGAAGTTGCTTGTGTGCTGAATGACTGTTACTGCTTGCTACAGTGGTGTATGTGAGAACAACAGCTTTAAGCAACCATGCATTCTTCTGAATCTACATTACATGCTTATCTGGATTGCACACCTATGTAGGCATATTCCCTGTGTACTAATTAATTGGACTGTATATATCATAAATTGATTTCTTTTTCTGCATATCACTTAATTTTCTTATATTGAGCCTCCATGAACCTTACAATGAATACAAATGTAGCCACAGGTCATGCAAACTGTTTTGTAGTGCAAGGAGTTAAGTGTCACTTTTAAGTTCAGATGGTTGTGGGTTTGAATACAAGTAATGCAGCCTTGTTTTTTGTAATGTGTCCTTGTAATAGCTAGCAATGCAATGAATCCTAGACATGTCTATCTTCATTCTTGTTGTGGGAATAACTGTGAGTATAGGACTGTCATAGCTAAGGTTCAGGGTTGTAATACTGCAGAATTGTGTCCTTTTTAATGCTGTCCCACTTCACGTGATAAATGTTAGTAGTTGACCTACTATTTCCTATATAATAATTATTGTCATGATGGATGAGGCAGGTTTTGTAATGATATACATATTATTTCACATATTGTACATAATTAGCTTCTCACAAACACGTCTGTGTTTGCACAATGGTAAGCAATGCGCACCATTTTCAAATGTTGCAGATTGCAGTGTTCTGCATTCTCAGTATCTGTTATATGTGCAATTGGGTGGAAAAAACATTGTACATTAGTGTTTGTTCGCATTACAGATGGCTGACATTCAAAGTGAAGGTTTGAGATTTCATTCTCAAAGGTGGAGTGTGCAGGAGTACAAAGAGTTTGTTGCACTCCTAGTGAATGATTATTGTCTCTTGCTGCTGCAGGAGCACTATCATGGATCAGATTACAAATCAGATGCATGGAATAGTTTGGCCCAGGATTTGACGACTGTTGCCAGTATCCCCCACACTGGTGAACAGTGTAGAAATCACTACCGAGACCTCAGGATGTGGAAGAGCATACCCTTGAACGCTGGATGGATGAATGTAGGACTGATGGCACTCCACAGATGTGTGAGTATCACTTACAGGCACTGCTTGAATGATGAAGCAGTTGTATCTGTTTCTGATTGGATTCTGCATTTCAAAGCTTTACTGGAAAGGCTCACCCAGATTCTGCTACAGTTTGCTGTGAGGGAAAGGTTAGTTTGCTTTTTATTTGCTGTGTTTTATATTACTTTATTGCCCTTTTCTATTTTGTATACTGTAATTTGTTTTCTTTACAATGTGTTTTACTTGTATTCTGCTTTTAACTGCATACTAAAACTTGAAGAGACCACAACTCTGTCTCTTGTGAGTCAGACAGAATTTTTTCCTACACTGCCACACAGTTATTGTTGTGTTCTTAAACACCACTGTCTTTCCAGTTGCCTGCCCTTTATGTTAATTTTACCATATATCTCATTTCCTCTCTGCTTTTACTGGCTGGTGTGAGGAAGCACAAAATTATCATTTTGTGAAATCACTCCCCTTCAACTCTTTAAATTGATTGGCCATCCTACTGTATTCCATAGTACCAGAATACAAAAGTGACCACCCCCTTTCAATCTGTCTTATAGGTTCATAGGTTCATAGGTTCATACTAGGCTATCTGCCCAAGGGCATTTATAAGCCTAGCCCATAGTTATGTGGCTTTCGCCACCCCTTTAGTTTGAATAAAAACTATGCCTATCATTTTGCTGTGCCTCTGTCAAGCAGTGACACTGAAGTAATCCCTGGGGTATATCTGCAATCTCCCATCCATTGGTCAAGATTCCTCTTGAACAAGGCCAGAGAGGTGCTCTGCCTCACATGTACCGGGATTTTGTTCCACAGCATAGGGAGTCTCTGGGTGATGAATCTGTCCCTCCAGCACGTTCTATTTATAACCGTGTCAAGGTTTAAGTCTCCGCCTTGTGGTTCTGAGGGATCTAGATTTTTAGAGGTGAAGCATATTCATCAAATCTGGGTTTGACATGGCCTTATATGTCAGGCACAGGTCACCTCTGAGCAAGCGGTATGAGACTGAATAGAGCTGGAGTTCTTTCAGTCGGGCAGCATAAGACATATTTTTGAGACCCTTTATCCTTTTGGTCAGGAACTTTTGGGGCCTTTCAAGCTGCAGCAGGTGTCTGGTCAGATACATTCCGAACGGGGCATTGTACTCAATCATAGGTCTAATAAGTGATGAGTACAGGTGGACGATGACCTCCCTTGATCTAGATGTGAATCCCTTCATGATCAGGTGGGTGATATAGAAGGTTTTCCTAACTACTTTAGCAACATGAGTGTCAAATGAAAGGCTACTGTCAACCTGGGTCCCCAGATCTCTGATGACTTTTTCTGTGCTCAGTGGATTGCCACCTATATGGTAGCTAGGGGTAACCTTGTTTTTCCCAAAGGGTATGACTATGCTTTTCTTGGCGTTTAACTTCAGGCCATGGCTCTGGCACCAGTTATCGAGTTCTGTGAGGCCCTTCTGGAGGATATCTGTGTCAGATGTGTTTTCGACTATGGCCCAGTTTGCAGTCATCTGCAAACTTTGTCAGCCATAACCCTCCTGTGTTTGCTTGTACTTCAGAAAAGTAGATGCCGAACAAGAGTGGACCCAGGACTGAGCCCTGTGGGACACCACTTGTGACAGGCTTTGAGTCTGACATGGCTCCAGCAACTCTGACCCTGTGGGTTCTGTCACTTAGCCAGTTTGCAACCCATCTTGTGATGTATGGGTTTACATTCAAGCTGATGAGTTTTTCGATGATACCTGAGTGGAGTATTGTGTCGAAGGCCTTTGCCAGGTCGAGGTAGGCTGTATGGACTGCCTTTCCCTCATCAATGGCCTTGGTGACTGTCTCGAAAAAGTCAACCAAGTTTAAGAGGCAGGATCTGCCTTTGACAAAGCCAAACTGAGTTGGATCCAAAGTCTGCAAGTTCCCTATGTCTTTATTTATGAACAGTCTTGCTGTTTTAAAAATAGTGACTCTTCACTAAAACTTAACTTTTAGACAGGTACAACTTTCCTACTTTCACATCTAACTCCTCTAGTGCACAATGAAGTGTTTGGGATAAACCTTTTTTTTTTCATCTTACCTTTAAGCATCTATTGAAAGACCACCAATTATCGTAGAGCCCACATTCTGCATCTCAGTAGTCATCTAGGGATTAGTGCTTCTGTTTTCTCCTGTGAGAGAAGGAGTGAAGTTACATTATTTCCTGGAGACTGCTGATCACCAGAAAGCTTAATAACTGCTTTATAGATGACAGCTTAGAATTTGTGCTTATATTCTGATGCTGGTGAGAGTAGGAGCAGAGTGCATTGATTCCTGACTCTTTCTGGTTGGAGAGTGAGTGCCTGTGCTTAACATACCTGATTGGTCTGGTTGCTATTCGAGGCATCTACCAGAAAAAGGCTACAAGCCTGCAGACCCTTGCATCATCTGGGACAAGACTGTGGATCACCAAACAGGCCATGACCTGCTTCTCTTCTTGGGATTGGTGCTAAAACTAGCTAGTTCTAGCTAGAACTAGCCAGTTTTGTTTTGTTTCAGCACTCAAAACTTTCCTTGTGCTCAGCACTTGCTCAGAACTCATTGTAAGCACTAAATAAACTACAAATTGCTACGGCACTCAACTTTCCTCACTTGTCAAGAGGAAAACAGTTTTTAGTGCTTAAATTAATAAGCACCTATCCAGGCATATCCATGGGTCAGCTCCCGGTATTTTTTGCTGTCCACCTGATGAATCTGGGCATCTTGGGGGAATGTAGCATATGCCTCATGTACACTGGCAACCCTGTGAGAGATACACTTATATAGCCAAACTGGAAGCCAAGCTCTCTCCAGCCAAGATTGGACTAGACAGTCGAGAGGAGAAGGTTAACACCTGTACCACACCACACTCAACACATAGTCCTTCAAAACCTACACTACCAAAACCCACACATAGAAACACAAAGCACACACCCACATTCATGGAGGCTCTCAATAAACATCTGCCCAAGTAACAGAGACCTCCCAAGCTGAAACGCAGACAGCCACCCCCCAACACTACCCATATGACACATATCCCACAAAATCAGTGTGCTTTTCAACCTCAGCCTATAAGGCAAAACAATGTATCCAACACATTAGTCATAGGTGACTCTATAGTCAGGCATGCTGATGTCCCACTCACCAGGCTAAACAAGGAGAAAATTACTGTTAGCTGTCTGTCAGGTGCCATGATCCACCACATAATGCACGCACTCAGGTCACTCCACAAAAAGTACAAATATGACTCTGTCATTGTCTATGTTGGTGTGAATGACCTGAGATGTACCTCCCTGGACTACATGAAAAGAGACATGGAGGAGCTCTCGGATCTTGTAGCACAGGCAGGTATGACTCTAGCCCCAAGTAGCATCCTGCCATCACCCAGAATGATACTACAGTACAAGGACAAAATGATTGACTTCAACAATTGGCTAAGCTTCTGGTGTCATTCTAAGGGGATCCAGTATCTGTCTGCCTGGGATGACATGGTCAACAGACCACAATGCTTTTCCAGAGATGGCCTGTACCTGTCACCCCTGGGATTTCAGATATTGGCTAAGGCTCTTGCCAAACCTATAGTGCCTTTTTTAGGCAAGGTTCAAATGCTAAATTCACCACCATAACAGGTACAAGCAAGCAAACTCTGATGGTAATGCTACTCAGTGCTAGAAGTCTAAACCTCAAAATGCACTCACTCGAGGCACTCCTTAAAATGGAGAACAGTGACATCTGTGCAGTGACAGAGACCTGGTTCAACGGTCGAGAAAGCATCCCTGCATTGCCAGGCTATAATTCCTACCACACTTTTTGGCCACCTAACCTGGACTGGAACACTAAAGGCGGAGGCGTGTCCATATTCATTAAGGATATCCACATCTCCAGGCTAGTTGCTCAACATAATGCATCCAACACTATCCAAGTGCAACTAACACTGGGCAAGACTGCAATCCAGGTTGTAGCTTGTTACAGATCCCAAACCATGCCCCAGGATTCCCACTCTTCATTTCCTAAGATACTGGAAAATATTAAGGCACTACCCAATACCTTAATTATGGGTGATTTCAACTACCCCACCATCAACTGGGAAAACTACTCATGTACCAACTCATTCACTCAATATTTTCTGAAATTCATAAATTCCAATGCCTTGGATCAGCTTGTCCACACCACCACCAGGGGTAGCAGCATCCTGACCTGGTCATTACCAATATGGGTAACTGGTGTTCCATGCCAGAGATCAACTCCTCGCTGGTCAGATCAGACCATAAGCTATACATTCATATCCCACCCCTATCCCCCATTAAGGAAACCACCATCAAAAATTACTCCAAAGCCAACTTCATGCTTCTTAAGGCAGAAGTGGCAAACTTCACAACACCCATGCAGATGGAAAATAGATGTACGACTGCTGAATCTTACACAAATGCACTGTATAAGCACATACACAAGTGCATGAATCGTGCCATCCCCAACAGAACCAAGGCGCTATCCTCCAAAAAAAGGAAGCCAATCTGGTGGTCCCCTACCATAAACAAACTCTACAACAGAAGGAAGAAGCTGTTGCAAAAAAGAGTAAAATCCCAAGATTGGAGGAACTCCCTGGTCAGCCTCAGCAAGAAGCTGAGATCCCTCATAAAATCCTCCAATGACAGTTATGAAAATAAAATTGCCACCGATTCCAAAGACAACCACAAAGCATTCTACAGCTATGTCAAAAATCTCAGTGGCAACACTCAGATCTGCTCTGAGCTACAGCACAATGGCACTAAATGTACAGAACCAACCGATATTGTCAACATCCTGGCAGATAGGTTCCGTGATAACTTTACCCCCCCACTCACCCTCCAAAAGGCCAGTCTTAATACTGGAAGAATGCAAAGCCCTGGTAATCATGGATGAACAAGTAAAGACCGCACTCTCCAAAGCCAAGAACACAGTATCCATGGGACCAGCAACATCCCAGGCTGCATACTGCATGAACTACAGAACAAAACGGGACCCCACCTAAGTACCATGTTCAGTCATAGCCTCACTTCAGGCTATGTGCCTACGGAATGGCGCAGAGTGATGGTTATCCCACTCCACAAAGGGGGTGCCACCATGGACCCCAGAAACTACCTCCCCATTAGCCTGATGTGCCTGGTCTGCAAGGCCATGGAACGTATCATCTTGGAGCTTATAAACAAAGACATAGGTAACCTCCAAACCCTGCACCCCACTCAGTTTGGGTTATTAAAAGGTAGATCATGTCTGCTAAACCAGACTGACTTCTTTGAAGCAGTCAAAAGAGCTGCAGATGAGGGCAAGGTAGTGCACACAGCTTATCTTGACCTCACCAAGGCTTTCGATACTATCCTCCACTCTGGAATTATAGATAAACTCACTAAACTGGGCATAAATCCCTATGTCACAAGATGGGTGGCCAACTGTCTCACTGACAGAAACCACACAGGGAAAGTAGCTGACTCCAAGTCTGACTTCAGACCAGTGATGAGTGGAGTACCACAGGCTTCAGTCCTGGGTCCTCTCCTATTCGGCATCTACTTCTCTGAAGTGCAGGCCAACACAGAAAGTCTTTGGCTAACAAAGTTTGCAGATGACTGCAAACTGGGAGCCATAATAGAATCACCTAATGATGTAGACATCCTACAAATGGGCCTCACAGAGACAGATGCTTGGTGTCAAAGTCATGGCCTCTAGCTCAATGCCAAGAAGTGCATTGTCATCCCCTTTGAGAAAAATTTGGAACCCATGAGCTACCACATAGGTGGTAGCTCACTAAACACTGAAACTGTGATAAGAGACCTCGGGACACAGGTGGACAATAGTATCTCCCTTGATAATCACATCGCTACAGTAGTCAGGAAATCCTTCTATGTGGCACACCTCATCACAAAAGGGTTCTCCTCTAGAAAAAAGGAGGTCATTATTCCTCTCTACTCCTCCCTCATCAGACCCATTATAGTGTACAATGCCCTGTTTGGCATGTGTCTCACAAGACATCTACAACAATTGGAAAGGCCACAAAAATACCTCACTTTGATGACTACCAGCCTCAAACAGATGCCATATGCAGACCGTCTCAAAAAACTCCTGCCCTGCTCCTTCACATATCGCCTACTTAGAGGCAATCTCTGCCTAACATACAAAGCTATGTGAAACTCAGAGATGTTGGACATGCTACACTTAAAGAAATCCCAATCTCTCAGTACCACATGCTCCAGGGACCTAAACCTTGTTACCACAATAAACAGAACATGCTGTAGGGATTGATTCTTGTCCCAGAGACTTCCCATACTCTGGAACAAAGTACCCCTTCATGTCAAGTAAAGTTCCTCATTGGCCCTCTTTAAGAAAAATCTTGACAACTGGGTGGGAAATAGAAAATTCACCCTGGGGATCACTTCTGCGGCACTGCTTGTCAGGGGCACAGGAAATAATTTTCTTGGGTGGTGAAAGCCAGGGAACCTTTTTGGCTAGGCTTATATAGGCTTATATAGGGGTGATAGCCTAGTACCTACCTATGAACCTATAATGTGTTTATATTTCTACCTAAGCTAATGTGGAGAGAACACTAAATGTGCGAGGGAAGACTGAGAAAGATGAGAGATGCAAGTGGCATGTATGCTTCAAAACAGTACTGTTATTTTAGCATTAGGAGTAAATTTAGTTTATTGTGCTAAATACTTGTATCACTGTGAGTATGTATTTTCCATTGTATGACAATATTGGGTATGCATTAGTATGTTTAGTAAAACAACAGTCCAGTATTACAGTGTAGATAAGGGTTGCCATTTAGAGAACTACACTTCCAAACTATACAGGACACATTTCAGTTGACATAAATGTTGAAATGTAAATCATTACCTATACACCAAGGACACCAACAGCATGCTGCAGATTATCATTATAGCAGCGAACATGTAGTTATAACAGTATAAAAGGAAAGAGTGCTGGCATTATGCTGTATTCCAAATGTATACTATTATATTGGTCACTGTTTGTGGTTTGGATAACACACTCCTCAAATGTAAGGGCAGCTCTTTGTAATAATGTTTGAAGTTGTCTACAGTAACACTGGGTACTGTTACATATTCATAATGATAGCAGTGGAAGTGCAGACCTCTAGACATGTGCCCTAGATGATCTGCTGTCAAGTGTAAACATTGTACATGCAACATGCATATGTTCAATATAAAAGCATGAATGATTGATGGATGCAATCAGATCTGTAGTATAGTATATCTGTGTTAGCAAGCGGGTAGTATTAAACATAATAAAGGTATGTATTAGTATTTGTTATTGTTATAAGTAAAATACTATAGTACATTGCTTGTAGAAAGCTTTGTATATTATCTCTGCAGTTACTAACATTATTTTCTTTTTTCTCTCACCCCACCCCTTCTCTTCTCTTTTTCTTTCATTTTTTATTATATTTTTATTATATTATGTTTCTAATAAAACATTCCATTATAATATGTATTTTGTATTTTTTATGTAAATGTTATTTTGTACATTATTTTATGCTATGTTTATTTCATTTTTTTTAATTTTATTTTCATTGCATATTACTACAGTACAGCAGGGTAGGACAGTTACCCCTGAAGTGCCTACACTCCCTCCGCTGGCTACAACACCAAGGCACAGCACTTCTGGGCTGCAGCCTGGAAGCAACCCCCCCCACAGCCTCTGCCCTACATGCACCCTCAGGTAGTTGTGGCCCAGACAATAGGCCTGTGGTTCCCTCTGGGAGTAGAGCAGGGAGGTTGATTTTTTTCACCTGAGCTGAACTGCCAGGTTTGGTGCATATGATTGTGAATCGCACAACTGGTGCACAACTATGCTGAGTGAAGACACTGCTCTCTATTTTCCTAATAAATAACACAAGGTGACACAAATGTCAGACACAGTAGCCACTGGCACAATGAGGTGACAGCGATAACAGTCCATTGGGTAGGGAATTGATTGTCACTGTCAACAAACATGACATCCTTAGACTCGTGGTTCCCCCACTTCCACCCCCAACCAAGGTGCTTACCCCCAGCTTGTGTTCTTCACCAACCCTGTCCTTATCTTGTATGTCTTGTCTGTCTGCAAATGCTTTCTCACCTTCCCAACTTGTCTGCCCCAGACTTGTTAATTTTCCTCTTCTAACATTTCACTTTCTTGTTTAAAAAAATAAATAAAACTAATAAAAAGAGGACCTGTCCCACAAAAAAAAAAAAACATTGTCCCATACATAGCTCTCCATTTCACAGATGTGTCTACTTGACGCACCTAATTTGGTCCAATTGGCTTCACAATGCAATTATGTTGTTGTCACCCCTGTCTCTAGAGTTGACAGTCTAAATAGAGCTGAAAATGAGTACATGTGCCCAGTTGTTACTGTTGAAGAAATGGATAGCTATGATTCTTCCCTACACACTTCTTGCACATTCCTACCTTCCTGTCACTTTGTTTCCCCCCCTGCTTGCTCCTTATTTCACACGTTTCGATCTTCCTCATTTCTTTTCTTTCCAGAATTATTGGACTATAGTACATGATGCACAACATCACTAAGCAATGGCAATGGTGTAGAGGAGCTTATTAATTTAGTTTGTATGAATTTTCCACTCAATGGTGCGCATTGCGTATAAATGCTTAAATGGGAAAATATGTTGCTGTAAAATATCATTTCAAACTGTCAACACATATGCAAAGAAAAAAAAATGAAAGAATTACATGGTGTTATTTTCAAACCTGGTACCATCTGGACCCTGAATGTGACGTGATGTTATGTTTTAATAAGCTAAACCATGACCACACCCCCACATAACACTTAATGAAGCAACAGGTGTTTATATAGGTTTGGGTACATACCAATTAACAGTTTGTGTTGATTATGTTTTAAATTAGTTGATACTCAACTTGCTGTGCAGTCCTGTGTGTTAAAACAGTGATATTTTACTTTGTGTTGAAGCCTATGGTACTGGTTTCCACTTTTTTGTGTATCTACATCTTCACTTTCGTGTGCAGTGTGCACCAACCCACAGACACTGCACATGGCATAATAAATGGGAAGATGTGACAGAGAAAGCAGGGGGGTGGTTCAAATAGTTACATTACTACAGGCTGTAAAGCAATACAAGTGAAACAGTATGTGTTTCCCACCAACAGCAGTAATATAGAAACTGAGATACATTTGAAGAGGTGTGTACCACTTAACATTGCGCACACACTGTAAAACAACTAGATTGGTTTACACAATGGTAACTAATGTGTACCTTTTGCAAATCTATGAAAAAAGTAAGTTCCAAAAAGTGCAGTTCCACAATGAGTTTAGTTGAGTCAGCTACAATCTCACAATAATAGAAATAAAGTATGCATGCCCTGGATTAGAACCCTGGGCCCTCTGTACTCCAGTCTAACACCTACACATGTCCCCACATGTGTTTTCCTGCATCTAGTGAAGAAAACTGCAGGATATTGAATTCATATGTTGCTGCGCGATGCTGCGCGATGCACATAATCAGGCAAATGTACTTAATCGAGAAAATATAACAATTACTATTTATTGTTTATAATACAGATGCTCATTAATGGAGTCTGTGGCTTGGCAGGCTAATGCATTTTTATGAAAGTCCAGTGGCATTGGGTTCAAAAGAGGGTACTGACATAACTCTTCCAAGTGTGCACTACCATTTTATATATATTTCCATATACTACTGCTGCTTAACATTGCTTAGTGATGGTGCACATCGCTCACCATCGGGTAATAATTCTTTAAAGAAAAGAAAAGGGAATGATAGGACAGAGGTGGAATGGGGAGCAAGCAGGGGAAAAAAGTGACAGGAAGGTACGAATGTGCAGGAAGGGTATATGGAAGAATGATAGCTATCTGATTCTTCTACAGTAACAACTGGGCACATGTACACATTTTAAGCTGTATTTGGACTGTCACCTCCAGACAGAGGGGTGACAACAACATAATTCCATTGTGAAGCCAATTGGACCAAATTAGGTGTATCAAGTAGACACATCCCCCACTCTGGAATTATAGACACCATCCCCCACACTGGAATTATAGATAAACTCACTAAACTAGGTATAAATTCCTATGTCACAAGATGGTTTGCCAACTGGCTCACTGACAGAACCCACACTGTGAAAGTAACAGACTCCAAATCCAACTTCAGAATAGTGACAAGTGAAGTACCACAGGGTTCTGTCCTGGGTCCTCTCCTGTTTGGTATCTACTACTCTGAAGTACAGGCTAACACAGAAGGTCTTTGGCTAACAAAGTTCACAGATGACTGCAAACTTGGAGCCATAATAAAAACTCCAAAAGATGTGGACATCCTACAAAAGGGCCTTGCTGAGATAGATGGCTGGTGTCAAAGCCATGGCCTCAAGTTCAATGCCAAAAAGTGCATTGTCATCCCTTTTGGTAAAAACTTTGTACCCATGAACTACCACATAGGCGGTAGTCTACTTAACACCAAAAGTGTGATAAGAGACCTAGGGACACAGGTGGACAGTAGTCTCTGTTTTGATAATCACATCACCACAGTAGTCAGGAAATCCTTCTATGTGGCACACCTCATCACAAAATGTTTCTCATCCAGGAAAAAAGAGGTCATTTTTCTCCTCTACTCATCACTCATTAGACCCATTATAGAGTACAACGCCACTTTTGGTATGTATCTCACAAGACATTTACAACAACTGGAAAGGCCGCAGAGATACCTCACAAAGAGGATTACCAGCCTCAAACAGATGCCCTATGCAGACCGTCTCAAAAAACTGCAGCTTTACTCCATTGCATATTGTCTACTCAGAGGCGATCTCTGCCTAAAGCACAAAGCTATGTCAAACCCAGAGCTTTTGGACATGCTCCACTTAAAGAAATCCCAATCCCTCCAAGCTACATGCTTTAGGGACCTAAACCTTGTCACCACAATAAACAGAACATGCTGGAGGGATAGATTCCTGTCCCAGAGACTTCCCATACTCTGGAAAAAACTAATTATCTATATCAAACAAAGCTCCTCATTAGCACTCTTCAAGAAAAATCTTGATGATTGGATGGGAGATAGGAAATTCACCCCAGGGATCACTTCTGTGGCTCTGCTTGACAGTGGCACAGGAAAATAATTTTCTTGGGTTGTGAAAGCCAGGGTACCTTTTGGCTAGGCTTATATAGGCCCTAGTGCCAATAGCTTAGTACCTACCTATGAACCTATGAACCTATGAACATCTGTGAAATGAAGAGCTATGTATGGGACAATATATTTTTGTGGGACAGGTTCCCTTTTTATTTATTTATTTTTAAAGCAGGGAGTGGGATGTTGGAGTAGGAACATAGGCAAGTCTGAAGCAGAAAAGTTGGGAAGGTAAGGAAGCACTTGGAGACAGACAAGACATACAAGACCAGGACAGGGTCAGTGAAGGACACAAGAAGTTTGTGAACACCTTGGTTGGGGGAATCAAGGTTTCATGGACATCAGCATAGTAAGTGTGACTGAAGTACTCATCCATTGGACTGTTAGCACTGTTCAATCACTGTGCCAGTGGCCTACATCTTGAACTATGCCCTGTCTGCCATACAAGGATGGACAGCATGTTGTCCATCCAGTATAGGTGTGTGTCCACAGTCTGGTGTGCACAGTCCTATGCACCACATCTGGCATCTCTGCATGGGTGATGTAAGTACCATACCTGCCTCTGATCCCAAAGGGGGGCACACACCTGGCCCTTGGGGTAGATCTACCTGAATATCCAGGTAGGGCAGGGGCAGCAGTTGAGGTACCATCAGATGGCAGCCCAGAAGTGCTGGACCTTGGTGCTGCAGCCAATGGAGCAAGTGTAGATGGATCCCCAGGAACTGGCCTGCCCTACTGTGTTGTAGTATTAATGTAAAGGAAAACCAAAATAGGTTCATAGGTTCATAGGTAGGTACTAGGCTATTGGCCCAAGGGCCTACGTAAGCCTAGCCAGCAAGGTTCCATGGCTTACGCCACCCAAGAAAGTTATTTTCCTGTGACACTGTTGAGCAGCAACACAGAAGTGATCCCTGGGGTGTATTTCCTATTTCCCATCCACTTATCAAGATTTTTCTTGAAGAGTGCTAATGAAGAACTTTGCTTGACATAGATGGGTAGCTTGTTCCACAGTATAGAAAGTCTCTGGGACAGGAATCAATCCCTCTGGCATGTCCTGTTTATTGTGGTGACAAGGTTTAGGTCCCTAGAGCGTGTAGCTTGGAGGGATTGGGATTTCTTTAGGTGTAGCATGTCCAACAGCACTGGGTTTGACATAGCTTTATATGTTAGGCAGAGATCACCTCGGAGTAGGCGATATGCTACGGAGTAAAGCTGGAGTTTTCTGAAGCGGTCAGTGTAGGGCATTTGTTTGAGGCCAGTAATCCTCTTTGTGAGGTACTTCTGTGGCCTTTCCAGCTGTTGCAGATGTTGTGAGATACATTCCAAAAGGGGTGCTGTACTCTATAATGGGTCTAATGAGTGACGAGTAGAGGGGAACAATGACCTCTTTTTTCCTTGATGAGAACCCTTTTATGATGAGGTGTGCCACGTAGAAGGACTTCCTGACTACTGTGGCGATGTGACTATCAAAGGAGAGACTACTGTCCACCTGGGTCCCAAGGTATCTTATCACACATTCGGTGTTAAGTAGATTGCTGCCTATGTTGTAGTGCATGGGTACAGAGTTTTTTACCAAAGGGGACGACACTGCACTTTTTGACAAAGAGCTTGAGGACATGGCTCTGACACCAGGCATCTGTCTCAGTGAGGCTCTTCTGTAGGATGTCCACATCATTTGGGGACTTGACTATGGCTCCTAGTTTGCAGTCATCTGCGAACTTCGTTAGCCAGAGGCCTTCTGTGTTAGCCTGTACTTCAGAGAAGTAGATACCAAACAGGAGAGGTCCCAGGAGGGAACCCTGTGGTACTCCACTTGTCACTGCTTTGAGGTCAGATTTGGAGTCTGAAACTTTTTCAGTGTGGTTTCTGTCAGTGAGCCAGTTGGAAACCCATCTTGTGTTGTAGGGATTTATACCTAGTTTAGTGAGTTTAGCTATAATTCCAGAATGGGGGATGGTGTCGAAAGCCTTGGCAAGGTCAAGATAGGCTGTGTGAACCACCTTACCCTCATCCACGGCTTTGGTGACTGCCTCAAAGAAGTTGATCAGGTTCAGAAGGCATGATCTCCCTTTCACAAACCCGAACTGGGTGGGATCCAGAGTTTGGAGGTTACCAATGTCTTTGTTTCTGTGCTCCATGATGATACGTTCCATGGCCTTGCAGACCAGGCTCATCAGGCTAATAGGGTCGATAGTTCCCGGGATCAGTGGTGGCTCCTCCTTTGTGGAGTGAGATAACTGCTGCTGCTGTGCACCATTCAGTGAGTACAAAGCCTGATGCCAGGCTATTATTGAACATGGTGCTTAAGTGGGTAGCCAGTTAGTTCTGAAGTTCATGTAAAATGCAGCCTGGGATGTTGTCCGGTCCCATAGATACTGTGTTTTTAGCTTTAGAGAGTGCAGCTTTTACCTGCATAGTTGTGATTACAGGGACTCTGCATTCTTCCTGTATAGATATGGGCCCTTTAGGGGGTGAGAGGGGGGGTAAAGTTAGCACTGAACCGATCTGCCAGGATGTTGGCAATATCAGTTGGTTCTGTAATTTTCGTGCCTTTGTGCTGTAACTAAGAGCAGATCTGGGTGTTGCCATCTAGATTCTTGACATAGCTATAGAATGCTTTGTGGTTGTCCTTGGATTTAGTGACAATTTTGTTTTCGTAGCTAGCTTTGGAGGATCTTATAAGGGATCTCAGCTTCTTACTGAGGCTGACCAGGGAGCTCCTCCACTCATGGGATTATACTCTCTTTTGCAACAGTTTCTTCCTTCAGTTGTATAGTTTGTTTATGGCAGGGGACCACCAGACTGGCTTCCTTTATTTGGAGGATAGCATCTTGGTTCTGTTTGGGATAGCACGATCCATGCACTCTTGTAAGTGCTTATATAGTGCATTTGTGTAGGATTTAGCAGTTGTAACTGTATTGTCCATCTACAAAGGTGTCATGAAGTTCACCACTTCTGTCTTAAGAAGCATGAAGTTGGCTTTGGAGAAATTTTTTACTGTGGTTTCCTTAATGGGGGGTGGGACCGGGATGTGGATATCAAGGGTGATAAGCTTATGGTTGAATTGGACCAATGAGGAGTTGACTTCGGGTGTGGAACACCGGTCACTCATGTTGGCAATGACTAGGTCTATGATATTGTTGAACCTGGTGGAGGTGTGGATAAGTTGATCTAAGGCACTGGAGTTTATGAATTCCAGAAAGCGTTGAGCTAAGGAGTTGGTACATGAGTAGTTTTCCCAGTTAATGGTGGGGTAGTTGAAGTCACCCATTATTAGGGTGTTTGGTTGAACCCTAATATTTTCCAGTACATCAAGAAAAGAGGAGTGGGAATCCTGGGGCATGGTGGGGGATCTGTAGCAAGCTACAATTTGGATTGCAGTTTTGACCAGAGTTAGTTGCACTTGGATAACCTTAGATGCATTATGCTGAGCAACTAGCCTGGAGGTGTGGATATCCTTAATGAATATGGACACACCTCCGCCTTTGGTGTTTCGGTCCAGGTTACATGGCCGAAAAGTGTGGTATGAGTTATAGCCTGGTAGTGCAGGGGTGCTCTCTGGAGCCTTGAACCAGGTATCAGTCACTGCACAGATATCGATGTTCTCCATTTTAAGGAGTGCCTCGAGTGAGTGCAATTTGAGATTTAAATTTCTAGCATTGAGTAGCATTACCCTCAGTTTTTGCCTGTTCCTGTTATGGTGGTCAAGTTGTTATTTGAACCCTGCCTAAAAAAGGCACTATAGGGGCAGCAAGAGCCTTAGCCAGTATCCGGAATCCTAGGGGTGACAGGTGCAGGCCATCTGTGGCAAAGCATCGTGGTCTGTTGACCATGTCATCCCAGGCAGACAGATACTGGATCCCCTTAGAATGACACCAAAAGCTTAGCCAATTGTTGAAGTCAATCATTTTGTCCTTGTGCTGCGGTATCATTCGGGGTGATGGCAGAATGCTACTCAGGGCTAGGGTCATACTTGCCTTGGCTACAAGATCGGAGAGCTCTTCTATGTCTCTTTTCATGTAGTCAAGGGAGGTACGTCTCAGGTCATTCACACCAACATGGACAATGACAGAGTCATATTTGTACTTGTTGTGGAGTGCCCTCAGTGCGTGGGTTATGTGGTGGATCCTGGCACCCGACAGGCAGCTGACAGTAACCTTCTTCTTGTCTAGCCTGGTGAGTGGGACATCAGTGTGCCTGACTATAGGGTCACCTATGACTAGTGTGTTGGGTACGTTGTTTTGCCTTTTTGTCTGTGGTTGAGTGGCACACTGAGTCTGTGGGCTATGTGTCATAAAAAAATAAAGAAAATTAATCAAAGATTTTACAAGAAGAAAAAAATATAACAAACATTATAAAAAGGTTAAATAGTATTACTGCAAACAGAATGATACATAATGAAATTTAACATAAACAGAAGCTAAAAGTATACATAATAAAACATAAGAAATACTAAAAAGATATAATAAGGTGAGATATAATAATATAAATAATATAAATATTAAAATAAAAAGATATAATTAAAGGAAAATATTATAATAAGAAATAAATCATAATAAAAATAAGTAATATGTAAATAGCAAAAAGAAGATAGGGGGGTAAAAGAAAAAAAAGGAGAACATTTGCAGCTTCACACATTATACAGCAAGATTTCAAAACTAACTTTATTGTCTTATCATACAATCTACTATAAACAATTACAACTGCTAACAAATCCCTGTATTACTTGGACTACATGTACAGTGCTTACATGTGAGAGCAGGCCATTGCAGGCACAGTTCTGGAGGTCTGCACTTCAAATGATATAATGATCATTACATAACAGTATTATATTTCTATTGAAGAAAAGCTAAAACAGTATTGTAATCAAATGTTGTTTATAATTGGGGAGTGTGGTATTACAAGCCACAAGCGGTATCTGCTGTAATACTGTACTACACACACACACACACACACACACACACACACACACACACACACACACACACACATACTTAAACATCTAAAACCCATAACATCGAATTTCATAACATTGAGACCAGAATATCTAAAACCCAAACCATCTAAAATCCATAACATTGAATTTCATAACATCTAATACTACAAGTCACATGAAAATAACATCCCCTCCACATATAATGACACCAAACTACCAAGCACACTTTTTTACTGCGCTTCTGCTGGGGGGCAAGCCCACCCTCCAACCTCCACCCCCCCCCATAAATTAAATATAACAACTCCAAAATCACATTACAGTGGAAAAAAGTTAATTTCCTAACCCCATTGTATCAAGCCTCCCTGCAGAAACATAGTAAAAAATGTGTTTCCTAGTTTGGTGGTATTATATGTGGAGGGGATGTTATGTTCATGTGATTTGTACTGTTAGATGTTATTAAATTCAATGTTATGGGTTTTAGATGTTTTGGGTTTTAGATGTTCTGGTCTCAATGTTATAAAATTAGATGTTATGGGTTTTAGATGTTTTGAAGGGGAGCTATATATATATATATATATATATATATATATATATATATATATATATATATATATATATATGTTGTTTTTTTTCAAATATGACATTTGCCAGGATTGAGAGGGAGGCTGGCATAATGGTTGATATTTGCCATACAGACACAAGGTTTAGGGTTTGATTCTCACATGGGTCAATTGGCTGGGCTTAAAATGACCCACAAGGACAGTTAGTACTAATCTATGATTAGTACTAATCTACATCATAAAAGGCAGGTTGGTATAATTGTTAAGGTGTTTACCTTATAAACCAAAGATACAGGGTTTGATTCTCACATGGGGTAATCGACTAGGCTTAAAATGCCCCCTAAGGGCAGTTAGCCTAGTACTAACCTATGAACTATGAAAGTGCAATGTATAGCGTAAATCAGTGATATGAGTGGTGGTTTTCATGAGTGGAGATATTCAGAGACAATAATAGATTTCACAAGGTCATGAAATACTCCAGCTAGTGTAGTCCACAAATGACTGTTATTGATGGAAATGAGCATTGCTATGATAATGAGACCAAAGGCAAATGCAAATGAGAGTAAACAGCATGATGTAGTGATTCATAAACATACAAAAATTGTGAGATGAGCTGAGACTATCAGTGTAGCTGTTGCTCTAAAATCCTGGAGAACACATGCAGATAGAATACTACAGTGCTTGGTTTAGCAGCTGAATTGGCAAAAATGTAGATATTCAAGATTTTCCTGCAAGCAGCTACAAATGTGGATGTCATCACTCCCTATGCCACTAAAGGATCTATCTACACCTAAATTCCATACCTGCCACAATAAAGAAACAGGGGACTGCTGCCCCCCCTATTAAAATGTTGGCAGTCCAAGTGCCAATTGCCAACCCCCCCCCCCCCAAATGATCTGAACTGCAGGAGATGAGCAAATATCAAACACCACTCTTTTGCTTCAAACTTCTTTTTTGCTCCCCCTGCACTTCCCAATGTGGGAGCCAAGCCACCAAAAGCTTACATATACCAACTCCAATATCAGCATACCTCAGAGAAAAGGGAATATGTCAAGAAAGGATTATCTTTGGGCTTAGTATATGTAAGACCATTTTTCGGTAATTTAATTTCAGTGTTTTGGAACTCATTCTAGGGAGCCCCAAAATGTCAAATGGTTACTGGGATTGCTACCATGTGGACTGAGACACCATTCAGGCCTTAGTATATGTGTGGCCCTCACATGTAGACTTGCATGATGTTTGAAATACTTATCCTGTGGATACCAAGGTATGTATATCATTGACAATTCGTGAGGCATTGACCATCCAGTAACTAAAAGGTGACATGGCCAGTTTTTCTAAGGCATCTGCCTCATGTATTCTGTACCAGATTCTCTATGCCATACTACAGCAACATGGAGGAGTATCTGTGATTTTCACATACCACAGAGGAGAAAAACAGGAACATGCATGCATTCTATGACATAGACTGTTTCCTTGAGATATTTGATGCCAGTGATTGCAAATACATGTGCATTAAGGTCCTATGGGAACACAGGAATGTAATAGATTCCAGTATACCAACTGCCAGGTTTCTTGCAAAGCATATAATTTACAATTTCTCAGTGTTTCACTCAGTTAGTGCCCATAGTTCTCACATTTGGCACCAACATGACTTATTTCAGTGATTTGTGTGGGGACATTTCCCTCAAGGACATTTTACTCGTGATGCCAGATATGTTCTGCAGATATGATCAATGACACCCTTATGAGACTCACAGGCCATGGCAGAGAATGGATTCAACTACACACTGACATAGATCTACACCATCATTGATCATGTGCTCAGAATAATGAAAGCTCATTTTTACTGCTTAGATGTCTTCAATGACATGCTGCTGTGCGTTCTGGAAACCTGCACAAAACTTTCACCATCTGTGCACTGTTATACAACTTCTTAGCATGCAGACAAATGCACCAAATTTTGTAATTGTAGGAAAGGATTTGCCAGAGCCAGCAGTGCAGAAGAGTCATGCTGGACTAGCTGTGGGGATCATTCTGCAAGGTGGTGGTAGTTGCACTCACTAAGAGGCAGTGAGTGGTTCACATCTATGGACCAGGCTAGGCATGACAAAGAGCAACAATAAAAGCAATACACCAGCCAGGTTATGCTTTACAGTGCATTGACTGGTTATGCTGTGCATTAGGCACAAACTACCCTAGTAAAAGAGCACTGAGTGAAGGGTATAGGTGCCATGATATGTAGAAGCTGGGAAATACAGTGACAGTGTTTGGCAATGGGCAGTGTGGAGGGATAGGTGTGTGTGTGTGTGTGTGTGTGTGTGTGTGTGTGTGTGTGAGTGTGTGTGTGTCTGTGTGTGTGTGTGTGTGTGTGTGTGTGTGTGTGTGTGTGTGTGTGTGTGTGTGTGTGTGTGTGTGTGTGTGTGTGTGTGTGCGTGTGTGTGTGTGTGTGTGTGTGTGTGTGTGTGTGTGTGTGTGTGTGTGTGTGTTTATTTCTGTGTATGTTTGATGTTCTAGTGAGTGTGGTGAGCTTCAAAGACTGTGCAAGGAATGGGTAGTTGCTATAGTGCAGGTAGGTATTCTGAGGTGGATGCAGGGGTGATTAGATTACACAGATGATACTGCATTCTGTGCATTTATCCATGACAGGTCCAGGATGTCATCAGTAGGTACATATCCCGACCAAGTAGGTTGCCAACCAGGGCATGCCATATGTATGATCAGTGACTAGTCTTGAAGATGGTGTGATTTGTGAGTGGGAAAGACAGGAAATGCCATGGGATATTCATCATGCACACTTCCTATGTATGTGCATTATCAGCAGTCCACAGTGCCGTCCACACTAGTGGTAGGCACGCAGGACATGGCACTCTGGTACTTTGGTCATACCTTTTTTATCCCACAGTGATTTTACCCACTAGAGATTTTAGAGGGTACTCCAGAGTGTGCCATGTCCTATGTGCCTACCACTAGTGTGGATGGCACACTTGTGGTAGGCACATAAGACATTGCACTCTGGTGCATTGATCATACCTTTATTATCCCAGAGTTAATTTACCCACTAGAGGTTTTAGGGGGTAGTCCAGACAAATGATGTCATTCCTAGTGTGTGACAGCAGACAGGCCCACAGGTCCACAGATTATGTGGACTCCCTCTAACACCCTGCAAAACTACTACCTAAATAAGAGAACCCCTCTCTTATTTTGTCACCCAGACTACTTACCCCAGTGATTAGCTCTACAATGACTGCTGTGGCATTAGCCTGCACCTCTGTGACTACACTGCATATACATTGTGTAACAGCCATGAGACACTAAGCTCATGTATGGGGTGGGAAGTAAGGCATTGATGGCCATTGGCATGCAGTTCTGTTTTGCTGTCATCATGCTCATTGGAGCTGTCACCAACCACTGTTGCATGGAGTGTAGTGTTGTGGGACAAGGGTGTGCTCTGGGCTGCTATGTCTGCTTATTCCTGGCCTGCAGTGACCAACTGAGACTGAGGGTTTTATTATATGGACAATTAAGCTGTGTTTGTATAAGGAAAAAGGTAAAGTGTCCACCACAGTAGCCCTGCATGATGCTTGCACCATGCTTTGAATGTAGTAATCATCAGGCTCAAATATTTCTTCAAAACAGGCATGTCAACAACCATGCTGGAGGACCCATATACCAAATAAACCATGAAAACAGACAGAAACACTCTAGTTTATCAATGCCTCTTATAGAAAATCCCATGTAAGCTGTTAAGCAATATGGGAAGCATAGAATATAAGTTCAGGTAACTTCTGTAGAATCCCATGGCAGCTGAAGCCCTGAAGTGCCTGTAGGGATGATATGACCATATTCACCATGTGAGGGGTTCCGGATCAGACATGATGCTCTATGATATATATGAATAAGGGCATACCTATCTGAAGCATCACCCAGACTCCCATGATGGTAGGTGAAACTAGTCCTCAATGTCCTGTCTTCCATTGGGTATAATGGTGTGGTCTGTCATTCCAGACATTGATGCCAGGAACTTCTTCATGTCCATGAGTGATGCTTGTGTAGACAGACCCACACTTATGTCTTATGGCCTTTTTCACCCATACAAGGATTGTTGCCTTGTTGAGGGCATGGTGGGCCATATCACTGACTAGAAAGCACTTTTTGTTTGTTGATCTGTTATTGCCTCTGACAGCATTTAGATATGCAAACAAGTCTCTTCACATATGGTTGCACAAGGCCCAGGCAATCTTGCCAGTTAGAAAGATCCACCAGTCTATGTCACGGGAGAACTGCAGCAGGTCTGGAAGAATTTCTCTATCCTTTTTTTCCCTTTTTAGGAGGCATCTCAGTCTGTAAATGGGAAGATACCCACAAGGTAAATCAATAGCAACTGATATCTGCCATAGATCTAGTATAGTCCCCATCACCATAGGTCAGTCTGTCCAAACAGTGCAAAGCATGACCCACACAGAAGCAAAGGTCAACTTCAAAAATCACAGATGAAAAAAATATTCATGATATCCTTCCAGATACTTGTAAAATGACTTTTAGGAGAAGTAGAAACCTAAGTCAAATATTGGTCAAAGTCAATCAGAACCAAGGCTGGGACTTGGAACATCAGGTTAAGAAAAATATTAATTGGAGCATAGTCATAGCTAGTTTATGCGGTGCCTAGTTCAGTGACCCAGTTTCACACCCTTCCTCTTTATCTTTAAGCCAATAAAATCAATTTTCTGCTTGCAACTATATCAAACCTCTTGCTACAAATGTGACAAACAGTCTGCTATATTTATTTCACCATACAAGAAGTGCTGTAAACCTGACTGCAAATGCAGCATCTGCATTCATTTCTGAATGCGGGTACTCAGATCTATAATTGCCAAAACACACGTAGTGGTATAGTAGCATTTTACTGGATCTGTTGACAGTGTTTCTGCTACACTTGTGCTGTAGCATACTCTTTAGTATTCAGACCAATCAACTGTCTCTGTGTTGGAAGAATTTACCTATTTTCAAGCCTGATTTACCCATGCACATGATGTACCCACGTCTGTAGGTATTCCTTATTTCAAACTTGATTTACCTCTTCGCACAATGTTTTGAATCTCCCTCATCACACATGATTTTTGAAGTTGTCTAGTACACAGAACATATCTATGTACCACTGCCAACAATAATTTGAAGAAAGAAGGCACACACATTTTACATCACTCTTTTTATCAGGAGCAAAAATAAATGAACTTGTGTGATAGAATTTTGAGTTACAGTTCATTAAGGTTTATGGATTTTACAATGTCTGTTTTATAATGTGTTTATATTTTTTTCATCATTTTTGTCATTTTTTGTTTTTAAGTGTGTTTCTGAGCAGTATAAGCTGGAAGAGTAATGTACTATTTGATATTCAAATTTCATGCTAAGTTGAAGCCCAGATTTCTTACTGGATGTACCAGACTTTTAAGGGTCTTTGTACCTATTTTCAATGTCTACAGTTTGAGAGGTATGCTGATTGACTTTGGTGCGAGATCATTATAACGTTGAGGTTGGGGAATTTACCCTTTCCCCAGTATCTCAGATTTGGTGTATTTAAATAGCAGGCAATGTAGGAGAGCTTGCACGTCTGCAGAAATATTCTTTTAGTGTTGCATACTCAGATTTTTGCCAAAATTTAGGTTGTCAATCTACTAAAAAAAAAATATATATATATATATATATATATATATATATATATATATATATATATATATATATATATATAATTATTACTATCATTAACAAAATAAAACTTCATTATTATTAAAGGATATTAGGTCTGCATGTCCTCCCCAAGGTTGGCTAGCATTCAAAAGACATGCGTGCGTAACTGGGCGTGCCTTCGTTGAAGGGTGGGCATCGACCTGGCACCTCAGCGTTTCGTAAAAATCTACTGCCAATCATTAGCGGACCGGTGTTCCACTGTGGCGATCCCTTACCAGGAAAAAGCCGAAAGACAAACAACAACAACAACATTAGGTTTAATGTTTCTTGTGATCAAATAATAATATAGCATTTAGGTGTTTTCATTTAATTTAATCACTGAATGCATGACTTACAAATCAGTGATATAAATGAATGGGGGTGGGAGGATGGCATAATGGTTAAAGTGTTTACCTTACAAACATAAGGTACAGGGTTTGATTCTCACATGGAGTAATTGGCTAGGCTTGAAATGGCCCACAAGGGTAGTTAGCCTAATACTAATCTATGAACCTAAGAAGGAATAGGAATGATAAAACCATTTGTATGTGTCTTTAATAAATAATTTTATCCCTCTCCAAATCCATTGAGTGTTAACATGTGCTTTTGGCTTTATTCTTGTGTTCTTTGCATCAAGGATGTGAGTGATACAGCAGTTACATTCAACTGGCTGGATACTCTACATATAATCAGTCCATTGTGCACCTCACATTCTAAATACCTCCTTGATATGCCATTAATTTTTGTGTCAATACATTGTGTCATTGCTCACTGTCACACTGCCTTGCTTACCAAGGATGCAGCACATGTGATGCCTGTAATGTGCATTGACATTAATGTATCACCATTTCCCCACGTCTGTGTCCTGCATAGTGCCCATGGCTTCTCTCTGTGCTGATTTTGGTGCAGCTTTCCAGTCATGCACAAAGGAGTTCACAAACTTTATTTCAAACACAGGGACACCAGAAGCACCTGCTGGGGTCATCTTACCCTCAGTGCTAAGCAGATACCTGGTATTGGCTTGTCAGGGTGATAAGCAATGATGTGGGCCTCATGCTCTGGTGAGCAGGGCATGGATCACTACAGGGACCTGAATATTTGCTACCTTAACCTTCTTTACAAATGAAAAGAAGAGGTTATGGGGAAGTGCTCCAGAGTTTTACATTAAGTACTCATAACATGTCAATTGTATTGTAATTTAATCTTAAATGCTCAGCCAAATGAATGACATCTGATTCATGGGCATTTTCTTTTTCCTAATTTTGAATTTCTAGATTGATTGTGGAGAACTGGGTGATGTTTTCTATGTATATGGATAGGCTCTATAATGTTATAGCTGCATATATTTTTTTAATACCTGCAGAATTGTGCATTTGTATAGTACTGCTAGCAGTGGAAATGAATAATATCATTTTTAGATGTCTCCTGATCCTTCCGGCACACATTCACTGAGAATACCCTACATCTGGGGGGTGCCACCTCTGTCAGGGTACTGATCACAGAGACTTGCCTGTAGCATGCCATGTGTCATCGTCTGCATGACACCTGTATGTTTGTCCTCCTACATTGCATTGTCTACTGCCACTCATGCAGGGTTCACTCACTGCTCCAAAGCTTGGCATATTACTAGTACAGTCCATTTTTGACCCACCACTCTGTCAGTTCCAGTTACAGCAGACAAACTCTGGGCATGCCTTTTTTAGTGTTTCTTCCATGGACTGGTAGGTAACCATTTGAAATGTTGGACCCATTTTAGAGTCTTGTAATATAGAGACTGAATGGACAAAAAACATACTTGCATATACTCATGCCAAAATGGCCATTTCTCACAATTTTCCATTTTCTAAGAAGTATGTGTTTATATCAAAGTTTTGGGGAGTGTTGGTGCTTCTAGCCTACCCCCCTCCCCAGAAAAATAAGTTTAAAAGAGAAGAGCAATATTCAAGATTCTCTCTTCACTCTTCTCTTGCATTTTTGATCTTTTTTCATTGTATGGCACTGAGCATTATGACTGCCGACATATCAACAGGAAGGTAACTGGTCATTTACACTTGTCATACTGCATAACTGCTAGCCATTGAATAATGCCCCTGTTTATACCACTGTATTGCCATCTGCGCATGTGTTTACTTAAATGATCTGGTTCAAAGAACCATTCCCAGTCATAATCCAGATCAACAGGCAAGCAGGAATAACCATATATAATTAAAAGCATACACATAAATCAAGAAAGAAAGTGTATGGGTAATATCTACAAAAAAGCAGTTTAAATGACTCAATAACATGCAACATGGCATCAAACAAATTACCATCTGTAATGAATAAACAGTCTTCATGATACAGTAAGGTTATAGCACATTCTGCTTGCCTGTCGCTCTGGGTTATGACTGGGAATGGTTCTTTGAACCAGATCATTTAAGTAGTTAACAAATTATAGTATTACAGATTATGGTCTTGATTCTGTCCTGTCAATATACAATTAAGTGGTATTGATACAGCTCACTTAATAACTGAATGGACTCCAGATTACAGAGGTACTAACTGCAAAATACTTAACATTGCTAGGTTCCAATACTGACCTTCTGTGCTATACTAAGTTATGGTTTTGACTCAAACCTGTCAAAATGCATTCGACTCCTTGTAAAAGTTGCTTGTTAGTTATTCTTTCTTTTGTATATTCTCATTTGCAAGCAGCAACAGTGTACCCCATTTTATTAGTTCCCTCAACACAGTGAATGCCTGTTTATTATTAACTTCATATAGCCATTTCACAGTTTGTCAGCTGGCATAAAGTGATAGCAGCTCTGTATACTACTAAGGCCTTTATACACTGTGCCTTCTGTGCATTGAATGTCTCCCTTTCCATTAATGGGTAACCCAGGCTACTTACTTGAATGTGTTCAAAGAGCCAACTCATCTTTAAAGTCTAAGTAACTTAATGTATGCTAACTTTTCAATTTCAATAGTTATACTGGATTTTTAAACTTGTCAGTTCGGTGATGGAGTTCTGATTCAGTGCACATGTGCACAACAATGGGTTCTACCACCCAGTGAGTTGTGACCCACCTCACCTCCCCCAGACGTGACTATTTTGTAGGTCATAAAATTAAAATGTAGTCATATGAGGTGGAGTTTCTAAGTCCACAACTTATCTCTAACAAGAATAGAAGCCAGCATTGATCTAGTAATTAGAATAGAATATTACAACTCTACCCAGGAATACATTTCCACCCTTACTTCTCCATCAACTGCATCTGGCCACACTTAATGTTAGTCTTATCACTCTTACTGTTAGCTTGGGTTACACAATATTATTGCCCTATAATAAATCCTCACTTCAACACCACAGATAAAAGGTAGGGACATTTCTCTGACCATTGACTAATGTTCATTAGCCCAAAAGAGAATAACTATCCAAACATGTATCTTAACAAATCTCTCCATTCATAAATCTTCAGCAAAAAAATAAAAAAAATAAAGAAGATGATTTATCCCACAAAATAATTTCACAACTTCTGCAGCATTGCCCTTTACTGTTATTACATTTATTACTATGTGGTGACACTGAACTGGGCCTATCTTCTACAATTCACAACTCTAGAATACATCTCAGCACACTCACGGAATATGAATAATTCATATGAATATTCAAAGCATCAATATTGAAAATAGCATAGCTAGATTTATCACCATAAACTTGGCATTCTACATATCATGCAGGCCTGGTTAAAACCCAATCTATCAGATAAAGCAATAATCAAACCGAGCTGTAAAATACTTGGAAAAAGCATACAATAGCAGTTATTACATCACCTTATAAATAAGAGTTTGTCACCTACACAACATTTTCTTTTACCTGGATTCAGCACAGAAAATGTTCTTTTATTTTTCTTGAGATACTATTAATTATGGTAAAACAGTGGTTTTTCTACTGCTGTTATTCTGTTAAACCCGTCTGGCCTTTGATACCAGATACTATTTCACACATTATTTTTTAACAAAAGCTTCTTAACATGACTTTTAATACATAATATTTCATTGATAACAGGACACAATAACTCTCTCTATTTTGCTGTATAAGTGCACTTAGCATTGTACTTCCTCTGCATGCCTATCTTCCTCTTCTCCATTCCCTATCTGCCCCATGTCCTCTTTAATGTCTCCATGGATGCCCTGTCCAGTAGCCATTCCAGTAACCTGCATCAAGGGTCAACAGCTTATACATAAACAGATAGTTGCACAGATCTGTGAAGTTATTGGTCCCTTAGAATCTTCTGCCTGAGTCCCTTTCACTTACCCCATCTTTACAGATGATTTCATATAAATCATATCCCTTTGTTTAGTCACAAGCACAATTCTAACTTCTATAGTCTCTGCACATATAATTTCCTTAACATCTTAGGAAGGGAAATTCATCTGAACCCTCTCAAAAATTGAAATTTCCCCCTAATTGTACAGTATCTATAAACCTATATATATATATATATATATATTCTCTCTCTCTCTCTCTGTATATATATATATATATATATATATATATATATATATATATATATATATATATATATATATATATAGGGTCTCCTGAACATACGTTTGGTCAAGAAAGACAGGGAAGATGGATGGCCAAATGGCAAATATATTAATGGTACAGAAAGTTGATACAGGTAAATGGGGTTGCAAGGGGGTGAGGGCATATGTGTGTGTGTGTGTGTGTTTGTAAGGATTAAGATTGGGGATGAGTGAAAGATGGATGTTGGGTCTTTGTGTGAGAGTTTGTGTATTTTAGGGTAAGGGTTACGTTAGGGGATAGATGGATTATTTGTGTGTGTTTGTGAGTGTTGGTGTGTCTAAGTCTGTCTTGTGTCACTGCACAGTGTTATGGGAAGGTTTTAATGATGGTAATATTTAGAGTTAGGGTTAGAAAAAGGGTTAGCGTGAGAGTTAGGGTTAACACCCATTACTAAGTTGGAGCAGAGGATAATGAGAAACCTCACTATATAAAACTCTTAAAACAGTTTGAACTGAACTTTGCCAGAGATTTCTAGGGGTTAACTTTTCTTTCAGCTGGTTACAATCCCCAAAGCACTGTTTTGGCATTCCATTCACTCCTGCATGGCTGTTGAGTTATAAAAAAAATCAATGCTGTGATCATGAGAGAATGAACATTAGGAAACATGTGAGAATCCTTCCTTCAGGTGGTATTCATGGAGTAATGGGGGCCTAGTAGTGACTGAACTTCCTGACACTGTTTTAAGTTCAGATAATTTTAGGATGATAACGTGACTAGCACAAGTGACAGGCTTCTTCTCACAGACTCTATGTTAACCTAAACAAAAACACCTCTGTACTCCATAGGTACAAATAAAGGCCATTTATTAAAAACGATGATATGATTATTAAGTGCTTTTGTTTTACAACAAGACTTCCTCAGAATGATTTCAAAAGAATGTAAGTAAAATGTTTTCCCATAATACAGTTCCCTGACATCAATTCACAGAACTGATATCCAAAAAGCACTGTATCTGGGAAAAAATGAAAATAAAATGACATAGAGATTTTAAATGTTGTTGGGTGACACTGACCTGCAAATTTATGTCCGAATAAAACAAGCTGACATTGTGAGATATAATAGTAAACTTAAAAATGCTATGATAGTGACATCAAAATACAGAAAGAAAAAGAGCCTGCATTAAAGGAATTAGACTCTGGGGAGAATTCAATAAAGCTTACATGTCTTTTTTTCATGTAGGCATTGCGCCGCACTGCTAACATGGGCATGAACATTTTTAGATTCAGTAAGCACTGCTGAGAGGCACGCACAAGTGTGACAACATGGACACTTCCGTGGCATGCAGATCACCTCATAAACAGGAGATTCTTATGCAAATGAGGCAGGTAGAGTGATCTAGCAAGCAGACAGGTAGCTCTGCAGATATTGTGTCAGTGTCCATAGTGTACACAGAAAAATTCCATATACAGGACTGTAGACAGACAAATGGGGCTGTAAAAATGTAGGTAGATAGACAGAGATGACATAGGATACACAGATATGAGCAAATCATCTGTGTGTTCCAAAAGTCACAGCAAAAATATTAAAATACATTTTTTTAATAATCTTAGCATGTTTGCATGGCTCGCTGCATTGTGCAAACAGACCTTATAAAAAAAAATGTGGAAAAATCAAATATTAATATCATGAGACAGAAATGTATTACAGGACCCTGCATGCTGTGTCTAAAATGGTACACTGGTGCTGTTGCTAATGTGGAAGGGCTTGGAAGCATGTAATATCCAGGTTGTAAGCATGGATCCCTATGTAAATGACGTGGAGTTACTGTTGCTCGTCTGGTCAGGATAAAACAGACGAACATTCATGGTTTTAGTTCAAGCAGCTTTATTACACACAAACACATCAGAAATGAGGCTTTGTAACTTAAATTTAAGTGAACTTATAAACAGACTGACTACTACACTCATACATGTTAACACTCATACATGTTCTTTCAAAATGGCACTGCTGCCTGCACACACTCACTATTTACATGCATGTGCTTACATCTGGAAATGCTTCATAATGCTACATACACACGCTCTGATCTACAGCCTCCCTCTTTGAGAAATAGTCCATATATGAAATGACAGTACTCAATGACATGCAATTTACAGAAATTACCTTCTGACATATAATTATACAGAACAATTTACTTGACATGCAATCATATAAAATTAGACACATATAAAACAATCATGTCCAGGTTTCTGTGTATTTTACACTCGGTCTGGAAATAGAAAGTTATAACTGGATCTAGCAACGGGAACTGTCTTCAAGGAATGTATAACTTTGGGGACATCTAGGAAATCATCAGGAACAGGAATAGATACCGAGACATGTTCTTCAGTATGAACATTGTCAGAGTTGCTCTGAGATTTAGAGTCTGTATCACAGGTACAATGCTGATATATCATTTATGATACAGGAAGAAGACATCTGCAGTTTCTCCTGTATTCTATACCCTCAGATTCCACTAAGTAGGATTTTGGCTCGGCACATATACCTCTCACTTGACCAATTCGATCAAATCTTTTCGCTGTTTGCATCCTCACTGTCTCTCCTTCTTTTAACGTACAAAGACATCTGCTCATTTTATTATAGCTTGAATTCTGAGAAGAATGCTTCTTAAAAAGTTGGGCTTTAATTGTTTTGTTGTTTTTAGCATAAGGCACCAACAAACTAGAACTGATAGGCAAGGTTGTTCTTGTTTGTCTAGATGGAAGTCTCTGAGCAGGTGAGCTAAGAAGGATGTCATGCGGTATATCTCTGAGATTAAGTAAATTCAAGAAGATATCAGTATTGTCATGCTTTGATGTCTCATTCTGTACTGCACATTCAGCAATGCCATTTGTGGATATTTAGGACTGCTAGTAACATGGACAAAGTCCCACTCTTTAGCAAATCTCTGAAACAATTGACTGGTAGACTAAGGACCTTTGTCAGAAATAACTGTGTGGACTATCATGGATTGAGAAATGATATTTCATCTCAGTAATAACAGCAATGGACATTAGGTTAGGTAGAAAATCAATCAAAAACCAGTTTGAATAAGAGTCTACCAACACTAAGTAATGCTGACTGTTCCACTCAAATATGTCAGCTGCTATTGTTGACCAAGGTAGTTCAGGAATTTGGCTGAGCTGAAGTGGCCCTTCTTGCAAATCTGGCTTAGTATTGTTGTACACTGAACAAGAAGAAAGCATTTTATCAATGTCTTTTGCTAGGGAAGGCCAAAATACTAGTTGTCTCACCCTTCTTTTGGTAGAATCAGAACTTGTGTGGACGCGATGCAAAATCTGAATGTATTCACATTGTAAGGAAGTAGGAACAATAATTTTTGGACCTTTGAAACTGATACCATCTTCCATCAGCATCTCAGCTCTGTATGGAAAGTACGGTTGTATTTCTGGCAGTACACAGGATTGCTTTGATGGCCATCCTACAATGATAAAGTGGTTGAGCTTTTGCAAAATAGGATCAGTATTTGTATGATCTCTTAGCTCATCCAGTCTTGTGGTAGAAAAATTACGCACTTCCATGACATCAGTCAAAATTCTATGCATCAAGCTGTTCTGTGGTATTTCTGGGTGATCTCAATAGGGTATCAGCCAGATAAAGAAGTTTACCTTTTCTACAGACCATTTTGAAATTGCACTTTTGCAATTTGAGCATCATTCTTTGCAGACTTGCTGGAGCTGAATGCATAGGCTTATTGAAAACAGTGACTACAGGTTAATGATCAGTTTCTATCTGGATAGCTCAGCCATAAATATAATCATGGAACCTCAAACATGTGAAGACAGTTGCCAGAAGTTCCTTCTCACTTTGAGTATACTGCATCTCAGTTTAGGTTATAGTCCTAAATGCACAGGCAACAGGTCTGCCTTCTTGAAGAATAACTGCACAAGACCAAACTTTGAAGCATCACAGGAAAGAACTACTGGTTTGCAGACATCATAGTATCTTAATGTAGGGAGGGTTAGCAATTTGCTGTTTGAAGTTATAAAATGCTCTCTGGTATTTATTTATTTATTTATTTGCAGTTGTTTAACCAGGATAGTCCATTGGGCCCAAGGAACCTGTTTTCAATGGAGTCCTGGGGAGAAAAGCTCCACATACAGATTATACAAAGATTAAGTTCCACACATAGATTACATGAAGATTACAGAGAGTAACATTATACAATTTCATGTTATAAACAGGTCAAATATATTTTAATCAAAAGTAATAAATGCAATAGTATTTAAAATAGAATTTTTTTTTTTTTTAGTGGGATAGTTAGATGCAGTAGGCTAAGAGATTGCTAGGTATAAGTAAGGAATTTAGGTATAAGTAAGGAATTATAGGGATAGGTAGTTAGATGCAGTAGGCTAAGAGATTGCTAGGTATAAGTAAGGAATTATATACTACAAGCAAGCTTGAATTCACTATCTGGGATTTGTAAGAAGGGGAAGAAAAGAAGAGTGGAGAGAAATTATGTTTCATCTTAGTAATAACAGCACTGGACGTTAGGTTAGGTAGCAAATCAATCAAAAACAGTTTGAATAAGAGTCTACCAACACTAAGTAATGTTGACTGTTCCACTCAAATATGTCAGCTGCTATTGTTCTAACAATGACCATGGAACATTATTGCTTGTAAGTCAGGGATAAATTTGTCCAAATAGTTTACCATACCAAGAAAATGCTGTAAGGCTTGGACATTGTCTGGAGCTGGCATCTCAAGAATGACTGCTTGCTTGGAAGGGTCTGGTCATAAGCCTGTACTGGTAAATAAATCACTGACATAAGTAACTTCTGGTAATCTGAATTTGCACTTCAGATGATTGAGCTTTAAATTCACTTCACGCTCTCTGTCCAGAACTTTCCTGAGGTTTCTGTCATGCTCTGCTTCACCATTACCTCCAACCAGTAAATCATCAACTATTATTGCACATGGGTAGCCTGAAAAAATTTCTCCATTGCACACTGCAAAACTTCACTGGCAGAATTTATTCAAAAAGGCATCCTGAGGAATCTGTATCTATCAAATGGGATACTCAATGTAGTCACTAGAGAAGACGTGATCAAGCAAATTAACTCTTTGGATCTAAGACAGAAAAAACAGTGGCATTTGGCATGAGGGCAGCAATCTCATCGACTCTACGCATAGGATGATGAGGTCTTTTTAATGCCTTGTTCAAGTCTCTTCGGTCAATGCATATTCTGATTTCATCTGAATTTTTCTTATTTGCAGCTACCATGGAAGAAACCCACTCAGTTGGTTCTGTGACTGGACAAATCAGACCTTGGTGCGCCATTTTGTCTAACTGGAAATTGACTTTGTCCTGCATAGCTACTGGAATTCTCCTTGTTGGTCTGACCACTGGACTAACCTCTAGGTCTATTTTCATGGAGTACACAACTGGAAGTCTGCTTAGCTTGTCGAAAACATCAGCATACTCTGAGAAAATAGCATCAGTAAAGCTGGAACTGGGACATGTGCTTATATGATGTACTTCTTTGTTAAAAGAAAGCAGTTTCATTCTCAAACTGCCTCTGAGACCTAATAATGACTGCACAGGTCTTCGGACTACATAAAATTTCAAGTTCTAACCGTTCCTAGCCAAATAGCATGAAAGCACTACTGAGTCTTCGGTTTGAATCTCTTCACCTCCATAAGCTACAAGCGTCACACAAATGATCAAATTAAGTTGCTCACCAGCCCTCACTTTAGCAGATGTTTCTGCTGACATTACATTACACTTTGAACCAGTGTCTACTTTGAGCTCCGTGAGCTTACCATTGATCATGACAGTACATAATACTTCATTCTTTGCCAATAAATCTACTGCATTAACCTTTTCACTGACCACTGATACACCATCTACATAGAAAGTAGGGTTGTAGCTTTCTACATGGTCAGCTTGCTTTTTTGAGTGACCTTTCTTAATAACTGAATGAGTCTTGCTTGATTTACAAAACTTTTGAAAATGGTTCCATTTTTTACACTTGTGGCATTGCTGACCAAGTGCTAAGCACTTTTCTTTTTTAGACTCATGGTTGGCACTACAATTACAACAGTTAAGAATAAGACTTGACTTGGGTTTTGCTGACTCACCCTTATACTGTACTGAGCAAGCACTTTTTCACTGAGCTATTCTTGGAACTTACTAAAAAACTATGACTTCTCCCAGGAAAACAGATAGGGCCGGATTCACGAAGGCTTGCACGGAGTCTAAGAGTAGTGTAAGACTCCATGCAGCCTTCGCGATCCAGGAACAGCCCAAAGTCCGTGTAAGAGTCAAGCTAAAACGGCTCTTACATGGAGTGGGCGTGGATAAGCTAATCAACTCACTTGCAGCCGAATAGCATGCAAATGAGGCTGATTAGCGATCCAGGAAGCCCAGAACAGCCCGTGTAAGAGCCGTTTTAGCTGCAGAAATGTACTCAGTTGACAACTGAGTACGTTTCTGCAAACACGGCAATGGAGCCATGTCAGCTCCAAATAAAGGGTGCATATGTGATAGGCAGCATGCCAATGGCCAAATATGTGGCCATTGGCAAGCTGACCCCATGCAAATATATTAAAAATAGAAATTTTTTTTCGGCGATTGCCGATGTTTAAACCCAGCGCAGCCCCGCGCAAATGGGCTGCGCTGCATAGAACATAAAAACGAAGGTTTTAAACCTACAAATGTAGGTTTTATGCAATACATGGAATGTCAATGGAGGGACCAGCAGAGCAAAACCAACATGGCCACCGTGTAGTGGTTGCTAAGGGGGGAAGCAGAGTCTAAGAGATGTAACTAAGCATCAGTAGGCAATCCGATGCAAATGAGTGTAAGGATACTGAATTCCACTGTCACATAGCAAATGAGCACATTCTGAGTAGTGTAAGAGTTACATACGGGGGAGGAACAGAGTAGGAGATAGGTGACATCACAGGGGGGAATGGTAGAAAGAGATGCAGGTCATTGGAGGTTAGAGTTACATGACAGATGTCAGACAGATATCAAGGAAAGAGGTGTGCCACTAAGTAAACATGAGAAAGTCAAGAAATGGAAGGTGTACACTGTTGCCTACACCAAAGTTTCTTGCTGGACGTGTATGCGCAGCGCGCCATGAAGGCAGTGTGTGCACGTGTAAGGCAGTGTGCACGCGTGTAAGGCAGACTCAGCATGTGGGAGCGTGTTGGGAGATGTTTAACACCGTGTGCGTGGGCGTGCACGCGTTTAAAACTGAATAAGCAGATTCTGAACTGTGTAAGTATGTGTGCACGCGTGTAAGCCACTGTGAGCGTGTTTCTGCTGGTTTGCACACGGCTCCACCCTGAGGAAACAGAAAGGAAAAAGGAAGCAACAGATGTAGTAGGAAGTTAGCAGGGAATACTGCTGGAGCTAGCAGGTGAAAACAATTAGATGCAGGCAATTACACAGGCAGAATACTAGGCCAGCCCAGCACTTAAAACTCTGCAAACAGCAGTGCAGAATGTTTCTCTCAAGAGACACTGCAAGACAGGAGTTAAGTTATCAGAAGTGAAAACTGAAAAACTGAACTCAGAGCAGAAATGTTAGGGGCTGCCATAGCTGTCATAATGAGACATAGGCGACTTGCTGAGGGTGGTGACAATGCAGATGGTGCCAGACAACCCACAGTGAGGAGACGGAGAAGAGTGTACAGGCCCAGGGTCACCTACCATGGGTTACATGAGCTGGAGATAGTAGAGCTATAGAGTGGACAGAGACCTCCTGCAGCAAATAGTGGAGCTGTGCAGGCCACGCCTCACACACAGAACCAACAGAGGGGAACCCATCCCAGTGGAAACCAAGGTATGTGTTGGCCTAAGAATACTAGCAACAGGTACCTTCCAGAGACCAACTGGCGATATGATGGGGATATCACAGGCATCAGCTTCCAGGGTACTGCACCAGTTCCTGGATGCCATGTCAGCACATGTCGGTGATCATGTATACTTCCCCAATGCCCGTGAGGTATTGGCCAGCAACATGCGTCTCTTCCAGCAAATAGCGGAATACCCTGAGGTAGTGGGTGCAATAGACTGCACGCACATATGCATCAAAGCACCAGCCGGTGAGCGGGTAGGGCATACATCAACCGCAAGGGCTTCCCTCCATCAACTGCCAGGTCGTGTGTGATGCCCAGGGCATAATAATGAATGTGTGTGCTGGCTGTCCTGGGAGCTACCACGATTCCCACATCTGGCATTTGACGCAGCTGTACCAGACATTTGCCAATGGGGACATCCCACATGGACACCTAGTGGGGGATGCAGGGTATGCACTGGAGCCGTGGCTGATGACACCCATCAGAAACGCACACACACCTGAACAGGAACGCCATAATGAGGCACACGCACAAACACATAATGTAATAGAGCGTGTGTTTGGGCTGCTCAAGTCACGGTTCCGGTGTCTGGACACATCTGGTGGAGCCTTGCAGTACACACCAACTACATGTACCCAAATTGTCATGGTATGTGCTATGCTACATAATATGATCTTGCGAAAACAGCTGCAGCAGGACCAGCATAGGGCTGGGCCAAACAGCCCCCCACCATTGCCAAGGCCACCACAGGCACAGCGTGACTCGGAGGAGGAACAACCTGAGCCTGCCCCAGTAGGCAGAAGGAGGCGTGCCCAGTATGCCCTGGCCTTGGCAAAGAGGCAACGATAGCACATACATTGGCTCAGTAGGAACCTTGGGAATGATACCCTCTCTGACTCACTCATATAGTAACAGGGATGCCTAACGTGACACAACCTGCTCTCAAACATGTACAGGGAAGTGTAATATGCATCCGACAGAGGCAGCCCTGCAGCACCACCTGAGGCATGAATGCTATGTGTTAAGTAATGTAACACCAAGTACCATATGCACACCTGAGGACCCTGACTAACATCCTACCCTCAACAAGCAGCATGCCACAACATGACAACGAGATGATCAAGTGCAACAATTGACTGATGTATTGCAGTTACTCAAAGGGGACCCAATGTGTGCCAGTCTGGGATGACATGCTGAGCATGACATGATGCACCACCTGCTAGGACTGGCGTGCACCTATCAGTGCAGGCCGTATGGATACTGGCAAAGGCTGTTGTCACGCACAGTGTGCCCTGAATAGGTAAGGCTCAAAACACAAACCTATCTCCATAGGTACCAGAAGGGATAAGAATAAGATAAGGGATAAGTTGAAACAGCAGGATGCATGCAGTCTAAGCTCACCCAGTATGGAGAATGTTGATAACTGTGCTGTAACAGAAAACTGAGGCAAGGCTCACAACAGCACCCTAACACTACCAGGTTACACCTCATACTGTGCTGTACAGCCTCAAAACTTGGAACAAGCTACAAAAGGAGGGTGACTAGCAAGAATTGTCAAGGATAACCACACCCCATGTTGGTACCACCACAAAAAGCAGCATGGACTAGCCATGCTCAAGTAACAGTGGCTAAAACTGCCCCCCAGTTTACAGCCTGCTACAGACTACTGGCCCAACACCAGGAACTGCATCTGGCCTATGCTGGAATACATGAATATATCAAGTCCTCCAAACCACATTATATTGGGCGACTGCAAATACCCAGACATATAGACTGGGAGCATTATACCAGCTGCAACAGTGTAGGACAAAAGTTCATCGAATCCACAAACCAAAAGGCCCAGGAACAACGTACCACCCCCACAAGAGGGGTAAGCATACTGGATGTGATAATCAGCAACATGGGTACGGGATGTCAAGATGAGAAGTGTATTGCCCACTGGTAAAACCAGACCATATAGTAATCACACTGGATATACAAATCCTGACCACAGTCCCTGGCCGGGAAACCACAGTGGAAAACATGTGCTAAGCAATATTTGCACACCTCCAAACTGATGTGGAATCCACTAAAGGTCCGTGCAGGTGCAAAATATGGGCCACACCTCAGAACCTGTAATACAGCCATTCCATGAACACTGCCAGGAATGCTTGGATTATGCAGTCCTAAATTAAAACAAGACACAGTGCCTAAATCTGGCATGGTGGACACCAGCCATAACCAAAACATGCAAGAGAATGAGGAAGCTACTACATGATACAGCAAACATGAACAATGAAGTAATTACTGATCAGTAGTATGGCAATAAAATCTGTCCACACATGCAATCCACTAAGGCCAGCCACAACAAGTGGAATCTGTGAATCCTGAGGCAATGTTACACCTGCCCCAAGTACACAGACAACCCCCAACTCCACCCAAGAAATACAAATATATGTGAGAGATGCAACCATCCATCCAAACTGGAGGCTGAGCTCCCTCAACTCAGTACTCCCAAAACAAGTCAGTAGGAGAAGGTAACCACACACACCACAAACACATACCCACATAGACCTATCACAACTGCAAACCAAACACATAAACACAGAAATACATTCCCGGAGGCAGAAATCACAAACACAGCACACCAACAGAGGCCTCTAAAGCAGACACCCAATGAAACAGCCTCCAAACATAGCACATGCAACACATAGCACACAAAGCTGGTGTGCCAAACAGTCACAGGCCAGAAGGAGAAACAACATGCCTGATACAGTTGTAATAGGTGACTCCATAGTCAGACACACTGCTGTCCCGCACACCAGACTGAACAAGGGAAAGGGTACAGTAAGCTGCCTGTAGGCTGCCACAATATGCCACATAACAGAAATATGTAGGTCACTCCAAAGCAAGTAGACATATGATGCAGTCATAGTCCATGCTGGTGTGAATGACCTGAGATGTACTGCCCTAGACTACATGTAAAGAGACACAGATGAGCTATCCGATTATGTAGTCCAGGCCGGTATGACACTCACCGTTTGCAGCATCCTACCCTTACCAAGAATAATGCCACAGTACAAACACGGAATGATCAGTCATAGCAAGTAGCACACTTACTGGTGTCATTCCAAGGGGATCCAATGTCTGTCTGCTTGGGATGTCATGCTTGACAAGCCATGCAGCTGTTCTTGGGATGGCCTGCACCTGTTACCCTGGGCGTCTGAATATTGGATAAGGCCTTTGCCACCTCCATAGAGCCTTTTGTAGGCAAGGCTGAAAAGACTGACCCACCACCCTAGAAAACATAAGTGGGAAGAAACATAAGGGAAATGCTGACCAATGCCAGATGTGTACACCCCAATATGCATGCTCCCGAGGCCATCCCCAGAATAGAGAACATCGATGTCTGTGCAGTGACAGAAACCTGCTGCAAGGCTCCTGACAGCACACCAGCACTACCAGGTTATACCACGTACCATGTGTCATGGCCCCAAAACCTGGAACAAAACATAAAAGGAGGGTGAGTATCCATAGGCAGCACAGACACCCATACGTCCAGGTAACTGACAATGCACAAGGCAGTGGAGTTCACCCATGTGCAACTAACTGTAGGCAAGACTGCTGTGCAGTCTGTAGCATGCTACAGACCGCACTCTCACACACAATAACCCCCCCCCAACCGTCCTGAAGACACTGGACAGTATGAATGTTCCACCAAATACCAAACAAGGTACCACGAATTACCACATAGGTGGTAAACCATTATGTATGGAAGGAGTAACCAGGGACCTAGGGACACAAGTGGACAGTAACCTGTTATGTGACACCCACATTGCCAATGTGGCTAGGAAGACTGTCTACATTTGACACCGTATCAGGAAAGGAGTCACATCTACGGCAACAGAGGTCACTGTGCCCCTATACTTTTCTCTAATCACACCCATAATCTAGTACAATGCCTCATATGGGATCTACCTTACCTGACACCTGCAGCAGTTAGAAAGACCTCAAAGGTACCTCACCAAGAGGATAAAGTGTCTCAAATATATGTCATATGCTGCCTGGCTGTAGACACCCCAGCTGAATCCAGTCACATACTGCCCACACAGAGGCATTGCATGCCTGTTGTAGGAGGCCATGCCCAACACAGGAGTAATGGACATGCTCCACCCCAGAAAACACATATCCATTGGAGCTGCGAGAGTGAGAGATGTCAACCTCAACAAATAATGAAATAGGATGTGCCGTTGGGACAGATACATAATCCAGAGGCTCCCCACACCCTGGACCAGAATCCCACTCCATGTTAGGCAGAGCCCCTCACTGACACTGTTCAACAGGAATCTTGCCAAGTGGATGGATGATTGTAGAGTTACAGTGGGGTCACTGTGTCATGTCCAGACAGAGGCACAGCAAAGCAAATCATAAATGGCCATAATATCCACATAGCAAGGGGTCTCAAAAGCCACACACACTCTGGCTAGGCTAACAAATGCCCAGGGTGGATAGCCTAGTATGAACCTATGAACCTATGTAGATACAAATTGTACAGGACACTAAGGATAATCCCAAGGCTTACACAACTGATGGTAGGAGCCATGTTGGGAATGCACACATATGCCCTGAATCACACAAATACCGCAAACACACACACATATTGCCAACATACATCCTGACAGGTGCAGTGCAAACCCCCCCACCCCCACGAATGCAGAATATCTATCCCAGCAGACTGCTGGCCCCCTGACATTGCAGATGCTGAGGTAACAGACAACATCTCCAAAGCAAAACACACAGCAGCAATGGTATGAGATGGTGTCCTGGGCTTAGTGCAACATGGACTCTAAGATGAATGGAATGCCAAACCACACTACTGCTCAATGTCAGCCTTACCACAGAATATGTACCCAAAGAGCAGTGTACAACAACAGTGGTCCTTCTCAACAAAGGTGTTGCCTGAATGGATACTGAACAGTACTACCCCAGAATCCTGAGAAGCCCAGTTTGCACAGCTATGGAAAGGATCAGCATGTACCACAGACATAAGGATGTTGGGGACCTACTGACACCGGACCCAACCCAGTGTGGCCTTCTCAAGTGCAGATCCTGCCCCTAACCATGTTTGACTCAATTGAAACAGTCATTAAGGTCATTGATGAGGGCAATGTGCTCCACACAGTGTATCTGGACCTTGCAAAGGCTTCTATACAATACCCTACATGTTCAGTATAGATAGGCTCACCAGCGTAAATATAAACCCACATGTCAGTAGAGGGGTTGCAAACCAGACCAAGGACAGAACAGACATGGTCAGACATGCTTCAGCCATGTCAGACTACAAACCAGATATAACTGGCATCCCACAAGGCTTTGTCCTGGTATCTCCCTCGTCTGGTATATATGTCCCATAGGTACAGGCAAACATGGAAGGACTGTGTCCTAACATTTTTGCAGAGGACTACAAACTGCTCACCACATATGATCCACCAGCTGACACATGCATCCCACAAAAGGGCCACATAGAAACAGACAACTGGTGCCATAGCTATGTCAGCAAGCTAAGTGCAGAAACGTGTATAGTCAACCCCGTGGATATACAGTAAGTGCCCACCAATTACCACATAGGTGTTAACCCATTATGTAGTTAACATGTAATGAGAGACCTGGGGACACAGGGTGATAGATATCCTGCATTGGACAAACATGTGCTGTAGTGTTTACAGAAACATACCATATACCCACCTAATCATGAAGGCTGTCAGATCTACATAAGGGGAGGTCATTGTGGCTCTGCAGTCATCCTGCATCAGTGGTACAATCGACTACAATAGCCCCTGTGGGATGTACCTCAGCAGACACCTCCATCAACTGTAAAGTCCCCAACAGTACCTCATCAGGAGTATCAAACAGCCTACACAGATGCCATGTGTTGCCTGTGTTGCTGGCATCAATAAACATGCTGCACCTTGTACAATCTGAATGGCAGTGAGCTATGCACATGAGAGACCTGAACCCCAGCACTGACTTACATAGGACAAGCTGTACTGTGTGATCCATAACACAGAAGCCACTCCCACCCATGAGTGAACCCTCAGCACAGGCTACCCATAGAGTCACTTATCAATCTTCCTCAATAGGAATCCTGATGGGTGGACGGGAGATGGTAGGTTTATCCTGGGTATCACTGTCATGTCACAGGTAGACAGAGGCACAGTATACTAACCATGACATATGTCATGGCAAACTCCTCTTACAATGTGTGTTGAAGGACAAACACACTCTCCAACTTGCATTAGACATGGACTAGGGCACATTGCTAGTGTTTGCAATTGTACACCTATGTTGTGGAATACACTAACAATGTTGGACAAGCCTGGTGTAAGTAGTTCATATCTGAACAGAATGCAACATGGTCAGATGTACACAACTGGCCCCAACCAGGCTGTTGTGCCCACTATCGAAATGTAAAGCAGTGATAGCAGTAAAGCCCAGGATACTGTCCACCACAGTCAAAGTACTACCAGTACACTATACAGTACTACAGTGTTAGGTCAGTGTGAAAGGATGTTGACAACTGTATGCAAAGTATCCCATGCAAACACTGCAGGCACAGTATAATCCTGTTGTGTTCACACACAAAGCAGTTGTACAGTAACTACACAACATGACATACAACCCACAACCATAAACGGGTGATAGTTGTTGAAGTTCACACACATCCACAAATGTGGTGGGCTGCAGAGTCCAACATATGGAATGCTCACAGTGGGCATGCTCACACACTTTGACAACATGCCATGGGAAGGCTGAACTGGGCATGCTCACACACTTAGTCCAAATCTCGGTTTAGCAGTTGGACACACATATCTGGTATTGTTATGTGTTATGCCAGGAACCAACCACATTACAGCAGTCTGCCCAGTGCACACAGTTAAATGACTACAGAGACATATGTGATATAGTGGATCCCTCCCATATGCAAACATTTTCCACAGATGCAGAAGTTGTTCATACAAACAGGGAATGCTATGGCAATAAAGATATGCAAACAGTCTATCAGCAACAAATAATGTGCATTTGACAATTAAACATAATGGTGTAGAGGTCAACACTAGGCTGTTTGCCCTAGGGAATGACAGCTTAGCCATAGTGTGCTTGGTGTCTGCCTCCCCACAGGATGCACATTCCCCTTTCTAAACACAGATGATGTCAGCACCCTATAAGTACAGCAGGAGAAAAGAAACTTCCCAGTAATCCGAATAGCGCGCTCTGCTAATGCGTCCGTCTCAAGTGTCATAACATAGTTAGGTAGGGGTTTCAAATCCTGCAAATGCTCAGTGTGTGTGTGTGAGTGGGGTTGGTGTGTGTGTAAGTCTGTGTGAGGGAAATGTCCCTTTTGGCAAATAGGATAAGACACTACAGGATGCACATTCCCTTTCTAAACACCGATGATGTCAGCACCCTATAAGTACAGCAGGAGAAAAGAAACCTCCCAGTAATGCGAATAGCGTGCTCTGCTAATGCGTCCGTCTCAAGTGTCATAACATAGTTAGGTAGGGGTTTGAATCCTGCGAATGGCAAGTGTGTGTGTTTGTCTGAGGGGGGTTTGTGTGTGTGAGGGAAATGTCCCTTTTGGCAAATAGGATAAGACACTACAGGATGCACATTCCCTTTCTAAACACCGATGATGTCAGCACCCTATAAGTACAGCAGGAGAAAAGAAACCTCCCAGTAATGCGAATAGCGCGCTCTGCTAATGCGTCCGTCTCAAGTGTCAGAACATAGTTAGGTAGGGGTTTGAATCCTGTGAATGGCAAGTGTGTGTGTTTGTCTGAGGGGGGTTTGTGTGTGAGGGAAATGTCCCTTTTGGCAAATAGGATAAGACACTACAGGATGCACATTCCCTTTCTAAACACCGATGATGTCAGCACCCTATAAGTACAGCAGGAGAAAAGAAACCTCCCAGTAATGCGAATAGCGCTCTGCTAATGCGTCCGTCTCAAGTGTCAGAACATAGTTAGGTAGGGGTTTGAATCCTGTGAATGGCAAGTGTGTGTGTTTGTCTGAGGGGGGTTTGTGTGTGTGAGGGAAATGTCCCTTTTGGCAAATAGGATAAGACACTACAGGATGCACATTCCCTTTCTAAACACCGATGATGTCAGCACCCTATAAGTACAGCAGGAGAAAAGAAACCTCCCAGTAATGCGAATAGCATGCTCTGCTAATGCGTCCGTCTCAAGTGTCATAACATAGTTAGGTAGGGGTTTGAATCCTGTGAATGGCAAGTGTGTGTGTTTGTCTGAGGGGGGTTAGTGTGTGAGGGAAATGTCCCTTTTGGCAACTAGGTGAACAGACTACAGGATGCCCATTCCCTTTTCTAAACACTGATGATGTCAGCACTCTATAAGTATAGCAGGGGAAGAAAACCCCCAGTAATGCAAATAGCGTGCTCTGCTAATGCGTCCATCTCAAGTGTCATAACAGTCAGATAGGGGTTTGAATCCTGCAATTGGCAAGTGTGTGTTTTTGGCTGAGGGGGGTTAGTGTGTGTGAGGACAATGTCCCTTTTGGCAACTAGGTGAACAGACTACAGGATGCACATTCCCCTTCTAAACACTGTTCAGCAGACGGCCATGGCTCTGGCACAAGTTGTCTGTTGCTATGATGCCCCTTTGGAAGATGCTTGTGTCAGCTGGGGAGTCGATTATGGTGGCCAGTTTGCAGTCATCTGCATATTTGGACAGCCACAGTTCATCCGTGTTGGCCTGTACCTCCAATAAATATATACCAAACAAGAGGGTCCCAGGACTGAGCCTTGTGGGACACAACCTGTAACTGTTATGGGGTCTGGCATGGCTCCAGCAATGCTAACCATGTGGGTTCTGTTCTTGAGCCACTGTGCAATCCATCTAGTGACATAGGGGCTTATATTTAAGCTGGTGAGCTTTCCTAGAATGCCCAAGTGGGGTATTGTTACGAAGGCGTTTGCAAGGTCCAGGTAGGCTGTGTGAACCACCTTCCCCTCGGCAATGGCCTTGGTGACTGTATCAAAGAAATCAACCGGGTTACACACGGTAGTGCTGGTGTGCTCTCAGTAGCCCTGAACCAGGCATCTGTTACTGCACAGATATCGATGTTATCCATGCCAAGGAGTGTTTTGGGTGCATGCATCTGGAGGTTTAGACATCTGGCGTTGGGTAGCATTGCTCTTAGTGTCTTATCCCTTGTGATACCTATGAAGGTGGGTTTGTCATTTGAGCCCTGCCTAACATAGGCACTATGGGGTAGCAAGAGCCTTTGCCAATATCTGAAAGGCCAGGGGTGACAGGTGCAGGCTGTCCCTAGCAAAGCAGGTAGTTCAACAGAAGATGAATGTGTGAAGGTGTAGTGCCTGTGATTAGTTAGCAGTAGCATATATGACTGCTCACGTGGACACATGCCAGGCAGGTCATATGCACTGTGTCACAGGCAATGTACATGTGAACAGGACAAACAGTGACAACCTGTCAAGTGGGACATGGACATACATATAGTAGGCTATGCAGATGGCACTAGGAGTCCACAGAAGCTCTATAACTATGCATTGCAGGTGTGATCAGTATTCCAGGGTAATTGCAAGCAAACATGCATGCAAACAAAGATACAGTAAACAGGGCTCCATGTAGTCCATTGTACAACAAACAAGCTGTACCAGTTCCAGTAGGTAACACTGCAAATATGCAGGCACTATGCACATGTACATGGAAATACACGGGTCAGATGGCTAGGGTCCAGTCTCAGTGCACACAAGTGTACGGAACATGCATGTACTGTCAGGATGTACAATAACTGGATAGAAACCCATGTGCTCATACCTGCAGTAATACACATGTCAAATAACAGACACTGAGCCTTCACTCAGTGGTTCCATACTTAGTAGGATGTATGCTCCCTGGCCTGCCACCACAGTATCCCTGACATATATGGGGACTCTCACTCCTGTGACAGTTAGTTATGTGTGTTGGGGCTGTCTAGCATGGTATGAGATGTGTGCATGCAGTGCTAGGGTGCTCCTGTGTGTCCTGTACCAGTTGTGTAGTACTGCACACATATCAACATCCTCAAACATCTGCATTGCAGAGTCTAGTGTGGGCAACATGCCACTTGCAATTTACATGTCCATCATTGTGTATTACTACATTCATTACCCTATCCCCTGTGCTACCTATGTATGTAGCCTTCTGTTGACATCATTACCACCAGTATGCCAACATGTGCAGATGATACACTATGGTACTTACCATGGGTGTAGACAACAGGACATGACAATCACACACTTACTGCATCAGGCATGCTGTGATATACCCACAATTAATTCAGCACACAGTACTGTTAACAACATGATACTATTACTACACATCTATGTGGTCACCCTGTGCATCAGCAACATGTTAACCTGTACCTGCACAGTTGTTACAGATTGCAGGAGGTGGCACAGTTTCATCATATGCACAGGGTGTGAACTTGGTATGCCTGAGTCAGCCACCCATACCACCAATTGACATGTATGTGTATGTGTGTTGGTGAGGGACAGCAGTAGAAGGTGGGGCAATGTTGATGCAGTGTGTGCGTGTATGCGGTAGCCCTAGGTGTTGTCAATTTGCATGTGTGTATGGATGCACACAGTTCCACCTCATGGCTGCCATATACTGGTGTTTGTGGACAGCCACAGACTGTACCTGCCAGGTCATACAGATCAGTGTCTCTGGCCATGGACACGGTACCTGTGCCTTGCAGGGGTGCTACGGACCGTATCCGGTACCAACCCAGACTGGGTACTGTCATCAGAAGCAGGTGTTCATTGACTGGACACAGATCCCTGTCGGGCCTGGCCAGAGCCACGTGCACGTGGTCTCCTGGGGCGGTCTGATGACAGCACAGACCCAGCATTGCTGGGGCTGCTGCTGGCACTACGGGCGCCGCGCCCTGTTGTCGTCCGCCGACTGCCAGCTCCTGCTGTTGCTGGCATACCGCCACGTCGACGCCTCAACCGCCCACCATCACCCTGGCTCATGGACATGTAGTTGTGGAACCGGTCTAATATGTCCCCACAATGTCTGTCTACGACATCGGTGAAATCACGGATGGCAGCCGCAATGTCACGCATACTGTCAGTCATGGCTGTGCGACATGCTGCCAGCTCCCTCAGACCCTGTCTGGTGTACCGTTCCATACGTGACTGTGCCTGCATGACAGTCCGAAACATAGCTGAGGTTGTAAGACCTCTGTGGGCACGTCTGACAGGGGCAGTACGCCCATGGATGCTCCCACGAGAACCCCTGGACATCTGTCTGTGTGGTACCATCTCTGGGCCATGCCCATGGCTGCTGTGTGGGGAGGCATGTGCCACAGATACCACATTACCCTGGTCAATGCCCACTGTATGCTGTCCATCACCTAGGGACAGTGGTGACAAGGGGTGTATTGGCAGGATAACTGTGTGCATTGATGGGGTCGACAGCAGTGTACTGTCAATTGGCTGACCAATGGCGGACCCTGGCATACCTTCCTGTGCCATTACACCGATGTCATCATTATCAGTACCCACGGCACCTGACTCAGGTTCCCTGCTACATGACACCAGAGCAGCAACAGAACCTGTGGGAAGGAAACAGGAAACACAGTTTACAATGTCTACACATTACCAGCGATGCACACATGCACAGGTGCACACATGCACACATGCACACATGCACACATGCACAGGTGCACACATGCACACATGCACACATGCACAGGTGCACACATGCACACATGCACACATGCACAGGTGCACACATGCACATGCACAGGTGCACACATGCACAGGTGCACACATGCACACATGCACAGGTGCACACATGCACACATGCACACATGCACACATGCACACATGCACACATGCACACATGCACACATGCACAGGTGCACACATGCACACATGCACACGTGCACAGGTGCACACATGCACACATGCACACATGCACACATGCACACATGCACAGGTGCACACATGCACACATGCACAGGTGCACACATGCACACATGCACAGGTGCACACATGCACACATGCACACATGCACACATGCACACATGCACACATGCACAGGTGCACAGGTGCACACATGCACACATGCACACATGCACACGTGCACACAGTTTCACACAATTGTACAGTACTCAGTATGCGTGATATCAACACACAGACACAGACACACCTACATGCATACAAAGAGCACTACTAAGTGAGCCAAATAGTACTATTACTATCAACACTATTACAGGAATTGTTAATACACACTCACCAGCATGGATAGGCTGCATTGCAGTTATACCAGAGGGTCCTGCAGACATGAAGAAACTAATGTCAGTGGGCACAACTGTGCCATTGTTACTGAGTATGATACAGGTCAGGAGTACAACAGTCACCTTTCACAGGTCAGCAGCTAATATTGAGGATATCACACTTGCACATTAAATACTATGGTGACAGCTACAAACCAAGGACACACCTCACACATGCATTAACTACCAGTGTACACAACAGTCAACTATACATATGACATATTACCTGCACGTTCACTGTCTTGCTGCTGTGTGGCTCCAGCCTCCATCATGATGCATGTCTGCTGCTGTTGTTGTTGCTGGTGGACTGGAGCCACTACACTCAGGAGTAGTCCCTCCAGTCTGGTGAGTGGGGGATGTGTAGCCACCCCACCACCTGTGGCGACCTGTTGCCTGTGGATATCTGACGCACGCTGATGGACATGTCTGATTAAATCACTGCAGTGATGTCGTACCTGCTCATATGTCCTATTATGCGTGCCTATATCATTTACCCGACGGACAAGGTCTTGCCACAGTGCAGCCCTCTCCTGCTGATTCTGGCTGGTGCGGGAAAAGAGTATTGCATAGTCCCGCACCAGGCTCTGGTGTATCTCCTCATCCTCAGCTGTGGAGTAGGTGGGGTTCCGCTGGTGGGCCATGTACCTGAGAAAGAAAATAACCTGGTATCAGCAATATATGTCAGCAGACTTTGGCACACATACTACACATGCTACTCGACTGTTATGATACAACATATCTCACATATGTAGCATCTGTCTGTCTATTGGTGGATACACATGTAGATGGCCAGGTATCAGTGCTCAGCCAGCAACTGTGCAACAGTACCTGGCAGACTCCATATGACATACTACCAAACACCAGCAGTCAGAACACCGATTCAGGTCAGAAGCACCTCCTCACTCTGGGTGTTTGTATCTAGGTACTGTATGGCCTACATCAGCAACTACTGTGGGCTGACCACACACTGATTGCCCTGGATATACATATCCCACCTCCACCACCAGCACAGATGACTATAGTGCATAACATTACAGATACAAACTTTACACCTTGTAACAGTGATATGGTATCCTTACAGCCCACTGGGCCAGTGGCAGATACAACCCACAATGGTGACCCCTACACAATTGCTTTCTACAGACATCTCCAAGAATGCATGGATCATGCAATCCCATATATGACCAAGACACTCTCCACAAAGGGACAGCATCCTGTCTGGTGGACCCCAGCCATAGACAGATTGTATTACAGAAGATGGAAGCTACTGCAAGACAGAGCATCATTCACTGAAGGGAGGGCATGTGTGAGCAGCACTGGTAAGGATCTATTTCCCATCATACTGACTACATGGGCAACGTTGAGAGGGAAATCAAGAGTGACACTACAGATGACCAGGAGGCCTTCTTCAGTTATGTTAGCAACCTGGTCAGGAGCCATCCTCTATGCCCATAGGTAGTACACAACACATATTTCACTGACACCACAGATATCGACAACATTGTGGCGGACAGGTTCAGTGCAGGTGTCACCCCGCCCTCTCCGCTGTAATAAGGCATAGTTATCCCAGCTGACTGTAACCTACCCGTCATCACAGATGTCCAGGTGAGAGACACCCGCAGGACAGCAGAATACACAACATGGATGGGACCTGATGGTATCCCCAGTTGCATGCTACATAACCTCTGACAGGAGCTAAACACACATATAGAAGTGCTATGTAACACTAGCCTGACTACAGGATATGTACCTGTACACTGGCGCACAGCAGCAGTGGTTCCACTCCATGAAGGAGGCACCTCACCATACCAATACAATACAACACAATACATTACATTACAATACAATACTATACAATATGCTATTGCCCCTGTGTCTACAGCAGCGTACTGTTCTGCTACCCTGACCATTGTGACACATGTGGTGTGATGGTACCTGCTGCCGTCACACAGTTACACAGGGTGACTCATATGGCATATTACCTATCTGACTAACATTCAGCAGGGGTATGTGTGACATGTACTCATGGGGTCTCGCTTCTTAACACTGTGTGGTTTATTGCAGGATGTGTCTTATCTGTGAGTAGGAACTCTTACCTCCACATGTGCACACTATTGCAGTGGCACAGACGACACACAGCAGACATTTAGGTTGTGGATGGTGGGAGGTGTTACTATGGTTGTTGGACATCTGTCATGGGTGTGACCTCCATATGTAAATCTGGGAGTGGTAACCTCTATGTGGGTAGCATATGTGTACTCTGTGGTGTTGTCAGTCACTGTGCATTGGTAATGTGTTTGAGTGCATTGTCACAGTGTTGTACATGTCACTGTGTCCTTCTCCATATCTGTTGCTGTCATGTGAGGTCCATACCATGGCATCCATTATGTGGTGTGGGGGGTACACTGACCTACATGTCCATACCTGACTCACCATGTCTGCGGACACATACCATGTGCAGGTATTCCAGGGATAGTGTGCCACTGTGACTATCACTGGGGCCACTATTCTACACATTTCTGACCCTGCTCACCCCTGACACATGCAGTGGTGGGCGGCCAATCACATATCTGGTGGTTACTGGTGTAGGTGATCTGGAATGTGGTATGATACTCTGGATTTGACACTGGTGTTCACTCCATGCCTTTGTCACCAGGCACCTGTTGCAATACATCTGTACACATGTGCCTCACTCAGACTTTATATACATCTCTCTCTCTCTCTATATATATATATATATATATATATATATATATATATATATATATATATATATATATATATATATATATATATATATATATATATATATGTCTATGTATATGTATCTACATATATCTATATCTGCATGTGTGCATTACATAGATATGTTGGTACAATATTCTATCGACATCTGTCTATGTATTCCTACATCTCTCTCTCTATGTATGTATACATATATGCATATCATATATATATATATATATATATATATATATATATATATATATATATATATATATATATATATATATATATATATATACATACATATGATGACATACATACATATCCATATGTTAGACAGGTATATCAACATATTTGTCTACCATACTGTATACACACACTAACATACTGCTAAACATACATAGCTGTGTAACCTAATTTGTACATGGCACTACAACCTACAATCAAACAACATTGATATGTGCACATAGATGCTCTCACATACAAATGTATGTACAGCCTTCACTGATAGTTGCTGTATGTCTCCTGCCCTTTACACATCTTCATATACATATGGATACAGACCAATGACACATATGGAGGGTTCACAGTATGTACACCTTTATAGTATTACTTTACATTACCTGTGTTTGTCACAGCTGCTTCTGCTGCTGTCTGGTTCTCTGTCCTGCTGCTCCACTTCCCAGTTGTCAGCTTTCAGGTAGCTGTTGCTGAACAATTCGTTTCTGTCTGCTTAATTGCAGTTTCTCTGTCTCTCTCTCTCTCTCTCTCTGTCTCTGTCTGTCTCTCACGTCCTTCTCAGGGTGCAATGAAAGTATTGCATGTGGACATGGAGTACAGCATACTTTTGTAGGTATCTGCATATGCCCATGTGATGGCCTCTGCACCAATTGTTAGCCAGCATTTGCTAATTGCATGCAGCCAGTTGTGTACTGATTGCAGTTCTCACTGTGATTTCAGAACAGTGCTATAAAAAGGTGTGTGAGATAGGCGTATCCCTTTCAGATGTTAAGGGCAGGGACCATGCTGTTATGCTGTGGACAATGTTCTGTGAGTGTAAAGGTTGGTATCTCTCTCATATTTCCAGGTGTGTTGTAGATTAACATTCCTCCATTCATTTCTCCAGTTTCCTGTACTAACTGTGTATGTACACTGGCAACTACAACTACTACTATTGTTAATGTGTGTGTGTGTGTGTGTGTGTGTGTGTGTGTGTGTGTGTGTGTGTGCTTTCCTTTCACTTTTGCTTGCACTCTGTTGCTAAGGCTTCAATAGTTGCCCTTTACAGTCACTACTTGTATGCCTGCTAGGTGTCTTGACTGTAGTGTGCTGCTGTAGCTTTCCTATTTTCCATGTACATTCACACCTTGGAATGCTTGCTATATCTGCTAGGGTGTTACAGCATGCAGTGTGGTCTGGCCATGGTGTGGGCCTTGACATCTATTAGGGTATTTGAGTATGCTGCTGAGCAGGCCCCAGAGACTTTCAGGTTCATCAGTTATGTGCCTCATGGAATGGTACATATCAGTGGGGTACACCCATTAAAATGTCTGGTATGCTGCAGTTGTGACTGTGGGTTAGCATGAGCATATGTATTACTACACTTTTTCTGCCATGCGAGTGGTGAATACTTTCCGGACTCCATAGTTACCATTGCATGTGTTACACCTTTCTGCCTACTGTTTGTACATTTCACATGGGGTCTGTGGGGCATCCCTGTAAGACATTCACTGTTGCTATGTCTAGGTTCTTAACTATTCAAATATGGTGGTGTTGGACCCATCATGTGTACAGATATTTGCAGGCTGTCCACATTTCTGCCTCATAATTTGGTCAATATCTCATGCACACCTTTATCTGGCAGGTCAGTCTGGGCTCAAGTCAGAATATGGTGACAAACATTCAAGTTCCAGACTGCATACCCTTCCAAACATCCCACAAGGTGTAGACCCTGTTACTTTCTGAACTGTCTGCGTTTGTTGTAACTTTATTTGTAATGTGTCCCTGGTTTTGGGCCTTTGCTCCACATATTTTATTACTTGGTCCAGATGTGTTCCTGTAAGAGGTTGTGGGGTATGGGCAGTGCTTATCCTGCTGTGAGTATGTGTGTGTCTTGCAAGGTGCTATGGTGACATTATTACCTACTAGCTTCCAACTAGCATGGCTGTTTCTGTTCACACACTACTATTATGGAAATCCACCAGTTTTGTTTGTGATTCTAAATGTCATGCTTTGTGTACTACACATCTATATTCCCTTTACATTCATTCCTACTGTTACATGATATATTTACTTTAGCACAATGTTTCTATATAAGAGTCATGGCTTAGTGGTAAGTCATGCAGACTATAGTTGCCAAGGTCCTGGGTTCGGGACTCACAGTGGGATTTTATTTTTCTTTTGAACTGAGTACAGGACCTGTCAATCAAAGTGCCTAAGGCACTTTTAAGCAGTTGTAACCAGGTTAGCGCTGGTTTGCACGGAGCTCACGCATGCGCACTGGCGGTTAGCTCCGCGCACACAAGCGCACACCTGATTACAACCACTTAAACGTGCTTACTCTTGCACACACCCGCGCTATTTTCCTTGAAAGAAAAGAAAATGGGGAGACAGGAAAGTGGTGAAAAAGGGGTCACAAAGAGGGTAAGACAGTAGAGAAACAAGCTTGGGATGTGCAGGAGGGATGTAGGTAAGGCCCATAGCTGCCCATTTCTTCAGCAGCAACAGCTGTGCATATGTATGTAATTTGGTGTGACATTTGAAACCTTCCACCCCTGAGAGAGGTGTCAGGACAACAATAATACTTGTTGTACAGCCAATTGGAATTGATAGGTTCCATGTCCAGTAGACATGTGTGCGGAATGGGCAGCTATGTATGGGGCGTAATTTTTTTGTGGGTACAGAGTGCCCTTTTTTTTTTTTTTCAGGTGAGAGTGGTATGTCAGGTGAAGGTAGTCGGTACAGCTGGGGAGGTAGGTTGGGTAGGTTAACAGACAAGACAAACAAGACGCATACAGGGGCGGTGTATGACACGTGTGGGGGTTACACAATTGACGGCGACGGAGGTTTGGATATCCAGAGCCCATGAGCCCACAGATGGCAACAGTGGAACTGATATCCCCACCCATAGGCAGTTGCCACTGTTCCTTCACTGCCCAGGACAGGCTGTGCTGGGGCTGTGTAGGCGGGCAACGGGCATGCCCGTTAGTTGCGCCACCATGCCTCGAGCTGGCGTAGGGGCTCGAGGACAGAGTCCCGAATCTCCCTCGCACCACAGTCCGGACGCTATGGAGGGTGAGTGGTGGATCTCCTCCGGCCACACTTGCAGAGGGGGGGCGAGCCCCATCCCCTGCAGCGCTTCCACCCGCAGGTGGCACAGGGCCACTGGAGGAGGGTCCGGACTCGGCACTAGTGCCAGGTGCACTCGCCAGCTGAGGTGGGAGAGGTGGGTCCGCTGGAACCCGCCTTCCCTGTCGTTCTATGTTTTGCATTATGTCATGACAGTTTGGGTTAGTGACATTTAATACCATTCACAATTAGTTGTAACAGCATGCATTAGTATTCCCATTAACCAAACACCCAGATATTCACACCATTGAACAGCGTGCATAACACATGCATAATTTGAACAGTAATACACAGTCCAACAACATGCAGGGTTGATTGATGGCAACAGGCCATCAGGTGTGGATGTATGAACAGGGCGGATGCATCAACAGACATGCAAATATATATGACCCAACAGGACAGACGTCCAGGGGTGGTAATTGTGATTGCACATACCATTTTCACGTGGAATGGGTTATAGGTGGTTAGAGGGTGGGGTAAATAAAGTAATATTAACACCTTCAAATACAAATACATATGCTGTACATTTCTAATAGCTACAGTTATATACACACTACTGTTCTAACTACAGTGTCCTATATGTTAACTACTTAACCTTGCAGATGGGACTGTTACTGCAACATCAATCTACATTTTATTGCTGTTCATACACATTCATATCGAGCTTTGTTCAGATACATCATCCTGTTACCTTTGCTTTATATACTTGTAGACAAGTGTGGATGTTTGGTATATCAGACAATCATCCTATCTGCGTATTTCAGACTGGGTGCAACATATCCAGATTTTGGTGTACACATTCCACATGCAGCAACACTTTGAACAGATTTTGCTGTTTGGTTCTGAGTCTCACATGCATTTAATTCTGTCCTAACTGCAGTATGGTTTATTCAGGGTACATAACTACTGTATTGCTGTATTCCTGACACTTTCTCACACTCTCTCACTTGCTTTCATGTTACTATTCAGACTGGTACTTCTAGGCTTTATTGACATGTTTTAACAACAGTTATTACAGTTCTTTCCAGCAGTCTCACTTCTGTCATGTTTCAGTATTTCCACAGGGATATATTTCACACATGTGATTTCATCCTCTTCTGCAGCTATACTTTACATGCTGCTGCAGGTTGTGTACTATTTTCTTACAGGCAGGGCAGTTTTACTTAAAATATATGTTGGACAGTGTCATGTTTAGTTTACACTTACAGGCTGGGAACTGTTGTAATCAGGCAATACTTGCATACACTTTCACACTGTTACTTGCAGATTTAATTCCTTCCTGGCTACACTGCACTCTTTTGCTGACTGTCATACATTTATATATCTTTACAGTTACTAGTAGTGGATTACTGACCTGCCTGGTGGCGCAACCGCACCAGCCTATCGGCATAGGCTCTGCGGTTCGCAGAACGGACACCTGCAGCTGTAATATAAATGAAGTAATATTGGAATACACATCTCCATAATTTCAGGTAGTTTAACTTTCTACATACATAATTAATTGTTACTTACTCAGTGGTGGGGCGTTGGGTGATTGCCGGGCCTCCTGGATCCAAAGGTTCAGTTGGTCCTGCTTGCGTCTCTTCAGGTCCGCATGGTGGTGACGGACCTGCTCACCTGTCCTTGGAATTCCTGTGGCACTGGTGAGTTCATGAGCCAACTGGTCCCACGCCTCAGCCCTGTACGCTCCCCAGAGGACCTGGCCCTGCATGAGTTGGGCCTCATGGTTGTGGACTAGGAGCCAGGCCATGTACCTGGACTCCTCAACACCCCACCTCTGCGCTCAAAAGCGACTACCCTCACCTACACCTGACATTCTGCCTGCAGGTCTGTTCTACAATCGTTTATGCTGTGTATTCCCACCTATGGGGCTTATATAGTCCGTTTTTCCTGCACATATCTGTGATTGGCCAGTTTGGAATTGTATCAACTTCAGTAAACCTGCATTGTCATGCTGTAGTTTGTATTCATTCCTATATATGAGCTATTATTGCATTTCTAGGTACTGCTGTCATGGCTTAGTGGTTCTGTACCTTGACTATGGTGTATAGTATCCTGGGTTCGAACCTGGCCACTTTTTCATGACTGTCTAGACATGTTGAGGGGTGTGTCTGTGTAAAGGCAGTTTGGATACGGCTTGCTCACCGTTGCCCGTCGGTTAGCTTGTTTGCGCGGTGCGCAGCTCCGCAAATGGGTAAGCTGGTTTAAGCCTCATTTGGCTATCGGCACGCATATTCCGCTCAGCTCAGTTAGGAGCACATATATTTAGCATGGTAAACCACTGCTCAGCTATGGGCACTCAGTTTGCACCAGTTGGACCAATGCTTATCTACGGGCACATACACTCACTCTGTTGTACTGTAGCTCAGCTATGGGCACATCTGGCAGTTTATATTCATTTCTTAGCTCACATTTATTCAATATAACTGGGATATTTCATTGCATTTTACATATATTCTGGTTTTATGTGTACATATGTGTCAGGGACTTGTTTCCTGCTTATTTTGCAAAACAAAAAATTGTGTTGTGGGGGCTCGAACCATGAATGCCTGCTCTGCATCCGGCATCTCTACCGCTACGCTATTGCTTCCTGGCTTATTTTGCATATTTACTTCTTATATGCTTTCCCATTGACTGCTAACTGTAGCTGTGCTACAGGCATGCCCGCGCAAATGAGCGCACTCACGGTTAAACATCTTTACAATTTAAAAAAATATGACATGTTCATTTAGATTGTTTTATGTTTAATAGTCTGTAGGGGCATGTGTTGTGTTGTGTTTATTCACATTTCCGTGGACTCTGTTGTGGGTGTCTACTTTGGGCACTTTTACACTTCTGGGGGCGTGTCCGCTTACAGGGCTCAGCCTACGGACACGCCCCCTACTGTCTTACATGGACCGTGTTCGACTTAGGTGTGATTCAGCATGCTCTCATGAATATGCAGAGCATGCTGACATCACTCCGTTTAACTGCAGCCTCCGTGTAAGAGTTATAACTCTTACACGGAGGCTTCGTGAATCCTAGGAATAGGGTTTGCAGCTGCCATGTGATTATGCCTGTTTCAGCTTGACATGTGTTGCATGCTGTCTACATTTGCTCTAGAGGCTGTTGAAACCATACTTTTATCACTTGCAAGCATATTTGTGTGCCTTTCTGTGACTTTGAGCTCATGGATTTGACAAATCTCTGTGGCTTTGCTTAAAGTTAAATCACTGTCACGAAGCAAAATCTTTCTCACTGCATCACTCTTAGCACCACACACATGCCTGTCCTTTATTAACTCATCTTTCAAGTCACCAGATCTGCACGTTTTAACTTTATTCTCAAGTCAGTGATATAAGCTGCAAAGGTTTCACCCAGCTTTTTGTCTCTTGTATAAAATAAATGCCTTTCTAAGGTAACATTTGGCTGGGGGTTGCACATTTCCCTAAATTTACTTTTTAAGCACTCAGGGTCCTCCCTTGATTCAGTCGTTACCATAATATGATGATTTTCTCCCTCTCCTGGATATAATTCTGGTGTATACACAAATGAATACTGTCTTTCAATGGCTGCCGACTCAGCCAAGTTAAGCAAAATGAATGCCCTTGTATGTGCATCTTTGTCAGAAAAAGCTGCTTGCTCTCCAATTTTCTGCTATATTATGATCAAATCTAAGTGGACCTGGTCTTTTGCCTCTGCCATATCAACACACAGTAGTAAAGGTACTTGAAATTATGTACGAACATACATGCACATAAATATATATATATATATATATATATATATATATATATATATATATATATATATATAGATATATATATATATATATATATATATATATATATATATATATATATATATATAGGATCCCTATTTAATTTTGAAATACTGAAATCCTGAATTTTAGTATTTCGAAATTAAAATACCGAAGTCTTGAAATACCGGTAAACCAAAAGTGCAAAATTCAAAATCCCAAAGTACGGAGATTTTGAATTAGCGCTTCTGGTGTTGTGGTGTGTGAAAGGTAAGATGTGAGTTTGGGTATGCATGTATCTGTATGTCTGTTGGTTAGAAACTTTAGTGTCCATCAGTGTGTGTTTTGACTGTGATGTGTATGTGTACAATGTGTGGGAATGAGTTGCTTGTGTGTGTCTGTTCAATCTCTGAGTTAGTATATATAAGTAGGGGGGTGTGGGGGCACAGCCCCCCACATAGGGGTACAGGGGGATTTGCCCCCCTGTTTATCTGTAGTGTAGGATGTTATATTTGAGTTGGGGGGAAATTGTGTGTATGTGTTTGTGTGTGCTGTATGTGTAGTGTAGCGTCGGGACTTTGAATTTTGCAGTTTTAGGGTTTCGGTGTTTGGTGTCTTTGGCTATGTAATTTTGAAATACTTTGAAGCCATATAGATATAGATATATATATATATATATATATATATATATATATATATATATATATATATACAGATATATATAAATATATATATATATATATATATATATATATGCCAGAACTTTATGCCAGTACTTGTAATTATGCCCACTAGCACAACAAACCGTTTGAAATAACTGCACTTTGCCAAATAAGTCTCCATAGCACAAGATCACTTTGAAATCACTGTACTTTGTGAAACCACTCCTTATTAGTTTAAGAAATGCTTCGAAATTACTGTACTTTTATGAATAAACTGTACACAGCAGTAAAAGCTCAGAGTAAGAAACACTTTGAGATGAATGCACTTTGCAAGTAAACTGTACACAGCACAAAAACCTTTTAAAATGGCTGTACTTTGGGAAATAATTCTGCACAGCGTGAGAAACACACTGAAATGGTGGCACTCTGCAAATAAATGCACACAGCATAAGAAACTTTTCTAAATGGCTGTACTTTGACTGCACTTTGCAATATAACTGTACTTTGCACACAGCAAAATCTTTGAAATAATTGCACCATAATAAAGCAAATAAACCAAAAAGTGGTGTAATGGTCCAAAAAGAAAACATTAGTAACCCGAAAGAAGGGCACCACCAGAGTTTCTGGACTCCACACAGTTTTATTTAGTAAAATAAAGGTTAAGCACTTTCATCACCCAAAGTTGACTTCATCAGAACAAGAAACATAATTAGGAAAACGTTTTAATAGTGTAATATCAACTGTCATTGGCTAAAATTAATCCAATCACCATTCGTTGTTTTAAAATAACATATGGGCAATTACTAAAGTCTACCAGTTCTTAAACCACATTTCTTTACCACCATAAAATGCATGAAAAATACAAATATTTTATGTTAAATCACAATATTAATACATACATATGAATTTAATGTTAAATGAAATAAAAATAAAAAATATGAAATTAATTGTGTTATAAGAAACACTAACCATGTGAGCCATTGTAAAATATTTAAAACAATAAGCTTTAGAGACTAATTTTAATAAATTAAAATTAGTCTCTAAAGCCTATTGTTTTGAAGTGTGTTAAGATAACAGCCACCAAGCCAATCAAACAGATAACATGTGCTGAGGTGTACTGAGGTGCTCTGTGTACCATTATACAGGTTCTGTTTCAAGGGTCTATATCATATTATTGGACAATGAAAAGAGTGAACGCTCTTTCATCGATCCATTTATGTCAAAAGGAGAAAATAGAGAAGTTACAGAACATCGATTTTTTTCCCAAGGAAAAAAATATGTGGGCTGTCTTCGGGACTTTGCCATTTCCCCCACTATGGTGCAATCTTGGAGATGGTATATTTAAGTATGGGGGTGGGAGGGAGAAGCCACCCCATTAATTTTATGTTTAAACATTTTTTTTTTTTTTTTGCAGATCAGCAATTTTTCGACATTATCGGTTCGATAAAAGAGCATTTGCTGTTTTCATCATCTGATAATGTGATATAAACACTGTTTCAAGGGTGTGTTTATGTCTGTTAGACAAATTTATCCCACAAGCATGTAATACTAATGTCAGATAGTAGGTTAATGTCCTTAAAGTGAGTCATCCATCTACTATTCTCCCTACAGTTAGGCAGCATATGCACTCCAGTAAGGTCACACCTTGCCCTGTTGCAGACCTTATCACAAATTATGACTGCATGAGTATGCTGACTGCCACCATTGTTCTTGGTAGACTGTCATACAGATGTGGATCTATGGAGCCATGCACATATGCGGCTGTACCTTGCTGAAGTCATATTTCTTCTCTGATGCTATGCTGTGCTGTGCCGCTTCATTGCAACCATGTGTCCATAAGTTATCCCCTCAGCCTCCTGTAACAGAAACATACACAGGTCTGTGACATACCTGTCACTGTATAACAATACTGCCAGTACAACATCATACAACATAAAGTCCAGAAAAGTATGTTGCATACTCATGACACATGCCAGCAAATAGTGTATGCTGGTGACCACTACAAGTGGCATGCAAAACAGTACTGCATTACACAAGCACATGTGAAGTAATATAGTCATCCTGTGCATAAGACACATAGCTTCATTCATCTGCATCAATGAGAAGGATGACAGGGATGTGGCAGTGGTATCATCACTTGTACAAGGTGATGTGTGGGGGTGCTGGAGGCCTAGGCTGGCCCAAACTGTTGACAACATATGTGTGAGTCAGGAAGGAGAGCTGGTTAGATGGAGCATGGAGAGGTGCCGTGTGTGTCTGTAGGTGACTTGCATGTAACAGTGGTGTGTGAGTGTGAGCATGTACACAGTCAAGCTCATTGCTAGCCCTACACGTGTGCATTTTGAACAGCTGTGGACCATACATGGTAGAGTTGACAGTTCACCGTCTCTGGCCCTGAACACAGGAACTGATTCTGCCAGGAGTTGCATTGGCACCACCACGTCCAAGGTCAGATGAGGTGCTAATACCTGACGGTGACTGCTCTCTGCTGGGACTGTGTCCACCATAGGACTGCCCAGGATCATGTGCACATGGCCTGCCATTCATGTCATGGTGTGGACAGCACACTCACCTCTGTAGTGTAGATATACTGCTACTATTGGAGAGTAACTGTGCACAGCTGCATGGGCTCTCAGCAGATGGTGTTGCTGACCTAGGTCCATGGGTCTGACACCCACCTCCAACCACATGTTCCAGCACAGACAATATGCAGTCTAAGGCAGACATGGTCTTAGCCCACCGTCTGTCCACTGCATCAGTAAACTGATCCAGGGTGTCCTCAATGTGGTGGAGGCAGTCACGCATCTCAGACTGTGCTGCATCCATAATCCTAGCATACATCTGATGCTCTATTCAGAACATGCCTGTGCCTCCATGATGGCCCAAAACATGCACTGACTGACCCATGATATGACACCTGCCAAAGGTAGTGGCCAGACAGCAGTCATCCTATGAGCACCCCTGTCAATCCGCTGTGTGTGACCTCAACAGGTGTCTGGCTATGGCCAGTGTCTGCACTCACTGAAGCCATAGTTGCCACACTGGTCTGTTCAATGTCTACACTCTCTGACTGTCCCATATATGTGGCCTGTGCAGACTGGGTATGTGTGGCCATATTGACTGTGTGCAGTGACAATGAGGGTAGAAGAGCAATGTCAAACTCTAGGACAGATTCAGCCCCTGACAACCCCACCCATGCCACATTGTGGCCACCATCATCATCAGAATCTGAAGAGACACTGACATCAGGTGGTGTGGGGGACAGACTGCAACCACCCCGGTCAGCTGTGTAAACCAAGACAAAAGCAGTACATTACTACCTGCACTATTATGTATGGAAAATCCACAAAGAGTCATAATAATGAGGATCCACAACTGCATTACCACTCTCACATCCTCTCATCTCTGCTTTCATGCACAACAGACTTTCTCACAACAACATATGCATTCAACTCAAGGCCTTTATAACAAGCTTGTTATGTATATCACATGACACTTCGTCAGTATGATGCATCTTTTAGGTATGCAATATGACATTATACCTGACAAAATAGCACATAAAACCCAGTACACCTATCTTTACAAATATATGCAAATACAAGCTTCAGTGCATAAGGTATGTACCATCAATCTTTTGGTATGTAAAAGGCATGTCAGATCAATTGCCTCATGTGCACCAGGAAGCTTACTTGCTCTGACCTTTAACTGCAAAAGTGTTTCTGCTCATTCAACTACACTCCTGTGATTACCCACTCTAGGAAACTTATGTAACTGTTCTAGACTGGAACATTCAAACATTCTACTCTGGTTATACACAACATTACCTGCACAAAGAGAATTATCCTGGCCTTTATCCTTAATAGCATATGTATGTTCCATAACAAAGCAACATCAGGCTTACCAGATGCAGGACCATGGCCTTGGACATCTCCTGATGGACCCTTAAAAAGGTGAAGGTGAGGTAATTTCAGTACCACCACATGTTGCAGCACAACAAGGTACTATATCTCACATGTACAGTAGCTACTGTGTTACTTGATGTATTGGTGACATTCTGAGTATGAATATACAACTGAGCTTAAACCACCCCCACAGCACATAGACCTGACACCCACATAAAGGTATGTACAGCCCGACAGAATGGCTGCTACAGTATTACAATGGTGATCACATTAAGCTTACCTGAAAAAATCCTCTACTGTGGACACTGTGGTACCCACGTCCACAATTTATGGTGTGATCAATGCCTGAGAGCTGTCATGTGTCCCAGGGTTCATCAGGAATTATTCAGTGGCCATGAGTGGTTGTTCCATTGCAGGGCCTCCACCAGTGATGGCATTATTCCTGATTACATGCTGCCCTTCATCGAGCAGCATTCACCATGCCTGTAGCACTGTGTCGAACCTGCTTATATGTCCTGTCCTGGTGGACACTGACATTCACATCCTGGACAAGGTCTGCCCGCAATGCAGCCTGCTGTTCCCTGTTATGCCTTTCCATGGATAGGAGGATAGTATGATGCTGCTGTAGTCCTTGAAGTATTAGTTCATTCTCCACATCTGAGAAGGGGGCATGTCTTCTGTGATGCAGTAGTCCTGAAACACACCAAAAGGGAAACACACAGGATCAAATACATGAATGTCCACTATGTACAGATACAGCAAGAACAAAATGGCCAGCACTATCCACTGCTTGTTCACACGTCATACCCCACAGTGTGGCAACATACTAAGTGTGTGGATACAACCGAGATAGTATTATTACTGAGGTAGTTTCCTGTGTGCATGAAGGATTCTGCTGTATGATCATACACCCAAAACTCTGATCCACTGTGGTATGTCCCCTAAGGCCAGCCACCTAATAATATCCCATAAGACCAATGCCAAACAAATAGCAGTGTGCTATTATGACCACAATATTAGGACAGTCCAACAACACCAATGTACCACAATGACAAAAGACAATGCAGCCCTGATATATTGTACATCCCCTGTATGTGTAAGACAGCGTGGTATCAATGACATGTCATTACCACAGGTCTAAGACAGGCTTACAGCTGTACTCTCTATTTTCCATACCTCTATCCTCCCATCTGCATCCTGTTATACACAAAAAAAACAGTTACATACCTGGTAGAGTGCAGCACTTCTCTGTTGAAATGTGCTACTAGTACTGTTTCGCAAAGGTGTGCTCTGTGTGAGGAAAGTCTCACAGAATGTTTGCTCAAAGCCAGCTGCTTACATTTCTACATGCTTCTCATTAGCAGGTAATTGTCTCTAAACAAATCTGTGACTTTGATATACTAAATGCATCTAAAACAGCTGAGTTGCACTATCATTAGCCAATGACATGCAACCACTATGCAATATATAAGGCCTTCATGTAGAACAGGGATCCTTTCTTAGCTGTTGAGATGGACATTATTGGGTTGAGGAGACTACATCATCACAGAGGGTAGGTGTGTAGTGGAGGCCATTACATAGAGCTGTGTGTACCACAGGCTGCAGCTACTGCTGCAGGTAATAGACATAGGCAGTGAGTGTGAACACTTTGGAGGAGAACAAGCTGTAGGTGTATCTGTGTCAGCTGTGTCGGCCTTGTTGTACAGGCAGAGCCATGGTGAGAGTACCCTTTAAACTTCAATTATGGCATGTGTTTAAGTTACATATGTTAGACAACTGTGTCAATAACAGAGTACTAGGTGACATATAGTAATGCTATATGGATATGTGATGTGTGTCCCTACCTTCGGGCCTGTGACTTCCAGCAGTGAAAAGCAGTTATTTACTTTGCAATGCTTTGTGTGGATGATGAGTGCATGAGTCATTTATTAATTGCTGTTTTCACAATAATGTAATTGAAATGCAACACAACACTGGATTTGAATCCAGGACTGCGTGTGGGAAAATGTACTGTATGAAAGTCATTTAACAGACTGAGCTACTGTGTCACTGCTACATGGGGTGCATTTAAAAAACATATGTGCACACATACAGGCTGTGACATACATACATTTACTATATTCATCAGTATGTGCATGGCTTTATATGGATATATTTCTGCACAAGAGTCCCAGTTGAATATGTATTTTGCCATGAATGCCTTAGTAGGTGACTTTCTACATGTTGATGATAAAATGGCACATTTACCTGCTATCACAGGCCTCAGTTACATCCATTGTTATGTCTTTGGCTGTCTAGTGGTGTACAATTGCACCAGAATCCAATGTGCACTCCCATTTATTCCATTACTTTTTATTCCAGTTTGTCTGGTTTAGCACTGTGTGCAGCTCTGCTGAAACACACCTAATGAGTGTAATTGGCAATTACTATGTTTTGTTTAAACCACCTGTTTTAATTAAGAGTTGAGTGGTGTGGTGGGTTAACTCAATGCGCTGCAGGTGTGATGTGTGATGGGCTTGGGTTTGAAACATCGCAGAGGTATTTATTTTGTATATGAGTCTTACAATCTTAGAAAGACATATAGTCATTATAGCTCTATTCAGCTGAACGTATTAATGCTGCATGGTGCATTGCACAGCTCCGCACTAAAAAAAAAATAAAGAAAAGAAAAAAGGGGAGATTCAAAAGTGGTGAAATGGAAGTTAGCATCAGGAAAATCATAATGAAAGGCAGGGAGGGATGTGCAGGAAGGGTGCCGAAAAGACCCATAGCTATCCATTTCTTATACAGCAACAACTGTGCACTTTGACAGAATATGTAGATGAATTTGAATTCTCAAACCCCAAAGAGTGGGGTGAGGAAAACATAACTTTATTGTCAATCCAATTGGATTGAATTACATGTGTCCAGTGGACACGTGTAAAATGGAAAGCTATGTATGGGACAATATTTTTTTTGGGGAGACAGGTGCACATTTTAAGTAAGTTGGGTAGGTGAGGATGCATTTGCAAACAGACAAGACAGCAGACAGAGGTGGTGTGTGACACAAGGGGGGTGAACACCTTCGATAGAGAGGGTGCTGTGGAATCTGAGTCACATGTGCCTCCAGACGGGAGCAGTGTGACTCACATCCCCACCCATAGGACTGTCAACACTGCTCCATTACTGCCCTGAGGGTGGCTGTGCTGGAGGCGGGGCACCAGGGCAAGGTGGCTGTCATAACCAAGGTGGACTATCCTGTTCAGCAAGACCAACAGCTCCAAATGGGTGATGCTACTCCCTCCACCTTCAATCCCAGAGGGGGACTGGGCCCCAACCCTGGGGTGGTACTACCCGATGCCACAGGTAGTGCAGGGACAGTAGAGGGGGCACCACTGGTCTGGTCCCAGACATGCTGGGACCCATTGCCACAGCCAGTTGAGGCAAGGTAGGGGGATCAGCCAGAACCAGTCTACCTAAATATGCTGTAGTAAATGAGGTATAGCAGTAACCAAACCAATGTTAGTATTAACAGGATAGGAATCATATTTATTCATCCAAATACATAGTAACACAACATTAAGTAACATAATATCAGTATGGTAACAACATGCCACTAAAAAGTAAACCATAGGGACAATAAAACAGTTTAACAAATATATTAATATTGAATCATAATGAAACATAACAACAATCAACTACATTTTCCAATATATAGTTAATTTTACAAAATATGTTATTATTACATCATAAGAAAATATATCAATAATGAAACATTTTTTTTTCCAAAATATAGTTAGTTTAACAAAATATATTACTATTAAATCATAATAATAAATAACAGTAATAAATAAATGAAAATAAGGGTGGTGGGAGAGAAAGAAACACTCCATTACTGACATTGCAGATTATATGCCTGAAAACACTGATATATATATATATATATATATATATATATATATATATATATATATATATATATATATATATATATATATATATATATACTCTACAGGTGTGTAGTGTCAGGTTTGATTACAGTGACTACAATTTGCTGATAACTGATGTAGCACATACATACATGCTGCTAACAGCATGTATGTAGCACATACACACATGCTGTTAGCATGGGTCAGTATGGGCCAAGCAGTAACAACTGCAGGTATACCACTATACAGATCAGTTTAACATGGACTTATGTAACTAGCCAGGTGTTCTGTAAATGGATTTGGTAATACATTGCATTCCAGGTACTAATGTATCTGTTAATCATGTGATGGATAGATTAGGCAGTTTTAATTACATTACAAGAAATCATGACACTGGAGAGGCATGTTTGCGTACAGTAAATAAACTAGACAGACATCATGCCTTAGTTGGCAGTCATGGGAGTAGAACCCAATAGCTGTGACTGCAGGAGACATCTTCAAATAATGTAATAATTGGCTGCAGCAACTTAGTACAGACATGCAAGGAATACAGTAATACTGGGATTGCACAACTTTATTTATGACTCAACAATGCTAATGAACACATTCCTGGTATTGATGTTAACATTTTGTGAAATCTAAACACAATATCTGCTCATAACATGGGCCACCTCACACATATATTTGTGTTCCGGGTGAGAGAGAGAAAATGTGAGCATGACATGACTGGTACTGAAAATGTAGTGTTACATACCACTGGATTCAAACCCAGGACTCTATGTAGCAAAATGTACTGCATACAAAGCATTTACCAACTGCAGTTGTGGTGCTGTGGTAGCATTGTTGCCTCACAGTTAGAAGTTGCCAGTTTCATCCTCAGTTAGAGCATCTTCTGTGTGGCGACATACGTGTACGGGCATTCCTTCATGGAAGGTTGTGCGTTAGGCCCAGCAAGCCAGCACGTAAAACTCTACTGCCAATCATTAGTGGACCGGAGTTCCGCTGTGGTGACCCCTAACCGGGAAAAGCTGAAAGACACAAACAAAGCATTTAACAGACTGAGCTACTAAGTCACTGCTGACTATTAAGTGACATATTTCCATGGAGATCTCCAGGAACTATACTATGAATTGTGCAATACAAGTTACAGGAGATTTCTCTGGCATTCTAGTACTATTACAGTGTTATACCAGACTGCAACAACAGTAGAGCACACATGCATGGAATACAACCATACTGCATATATGAAAAAAGGTGTAGTTTAGAATCAACATTGTTAGTGAACACATTTTATTGTTATCGGTTTGAAATAGCTGTGAAGTCCACACACACAATATCTGCCCATGGACTGGGCTACCTTACACATATACCCTTATTAACTTATGTCTGAGGAAGAGAGAGCATTATGTGACCAATACTGACATGGAAACAGCCTTGATCAGTACTATGAGTTGAGCAATACAGTTTGCAGACCATTACCTTTGCTGGCTACAGCTATTACAATGTTACACTTGACTGCAGCAAACTTTCTATAGACTATCAATGCATACAGCTCTACTGAAATGGTTTTGACAATGCAATCCTGCTGAACGACATTTTGCTTACTGTTATTGGTATTGCTAATGCTTTATTGAAATACAGTTCTTATTGTTCATTTTTTGCACTACAACTCTACAGCTCTAATTGCCTATTTATTGCACTACAGCTCTACATGCCCATTTATTGTAGTACAGTTTTCTTGTGTATACTCTATTGCAGTAAATGCTTTCCTCTTTATTGCTTATTGCACAGCAGTTGGCATACTAAATCCATACTTACCATGCTCATGGTGCAACCTGTCCAGGCACCCGGCATGGGACTTGGCATTGTGAGCTCTCTCAGTTGCAGCTTTGGGAGAGAAGCACACCATTATGCATACCAGTTTTTCAGACATTCAGCTTGCATTTTGGTTAGACAGATGAAGACATACTTACATACTTGTGGAGCATTCCCAACTCGAGCTTCTTAGAACCAGGTGTCCAGGGTTCCTCCTCTACATACTTTTCAGGTAATCAAAATGGTGATGACACTGCTCACCTGTGTGGGGGATACCAATAACACTGGTGAGTTCCCTGGCCAAATGGTCCCAGGCCTCTGCCTTACACTCTGAGCCATGGAATACACTTCGCTAACACCACCAGCCATACCGACAGTTGATTTAACTTCAATGACTGTTGCAGAATTACCAGCTACGGGGCTTAATATAGGCTGTTTTTCTGCCCTTAAACATCATTGATCAACATTCAGAAAAGTGTTGCATCACTTAGCAGTGCATAAACCAGCTAAGCAAAGCCAAGCGGCATGAAAACTCACATAACTGTGGTTTTAGCGAGGCTTAGCACTGCACAAACATTGGAAGCTGTTAGCATGTTTATGCACTGCTTAGCATGAATGAGCAGTGCCAACATTCACAATACTGTAATGAAATTAAAGAATAATAGTACATTCATTTACAGACATATTCTGCCTGTTATGGACTCGAACCCAGGACCTACAGCAGATAAGACCATAAATCTAGCCATGTAGCTAGTTGGATATTATAAAAACTAGTATACCTTCACATATACTACTAGACTACCTGTTAGTATTGCTGAGCACCATACTGTGCCATACAACATGCTTAAACACACCTATAAATAAATAATTAATTACATCTGGTTTCTATTTTTAGATGTGTGGCAGGTGTCTGCCATGTATGTATGAGCTCCGCTCAGCTCTGCTGCACTCCACGCTGCACCACACACATGTAACTAAAAAAAAAAAAACACACACAAAAAAAATAAAAATAAGTTTAATTATGATAATTACATCTGCCAGGTGTCAGCTGTCTATATGTGAGCAGAGCTTGGCATCGCTGCACTGCGCAATGCAAACATGCAGTAAAAAAAATTTAAAATATTTAAAAAAGAAAATAACACAACATAAAAATTACTTATTAGACAGTTGACACACTTCACAATAATACAACAGTGGCGGGGGAGCATTACAGGGAGCCTCACACTCATCTGCAGCCATGGGTAGCCACTACACCTCTCCTTACACTGATTCAATATGAATGTTCCTCAGCTTTCCCTTGGCAGCACTCCATCATTAATATGCATGGCGCGCTGCCAAGGGTGAACTGTGGCCATGTACTTGGATACATTCCATGTAGGTTCTACACTGTGCCTACATGGATTTTATTAAATCCTGGTGTCTGTATTAAAGTTCAGGAGTAGGCATTTCATAGGATTCAGTAAAAGCTCACTACTTGAGGTAATTTCAAAATGCAAGTCAGTCAATTATCACTACAGTGAGAAGATGACAGCTGTGGCTGCAATGTAAAGGACCTCATTATTGCTCATTACTATGTATGAATCAATCACCATCCCTGTCAGACCTGACTTTGCTAGTGTTCTTCCTAATGGTTCTTGCATTACATTGTGAAAGACATCCGCCTGCACTCTGTCAAATACACACACACACACACACACACACACACACACACACACACACACACACACACACACACACACACACACATACACAGACACACATGCAGAAACACACACTCACAAACACAAACACACAAACAAATCCAAATACCAAAAAAAAGAACACCTCTTCTTAATGAAAAAAACACTAAAGTTTATTGTGAGCGCTTTCATCCGCTTGCAATGAAGGAACTTCTTCAAACAATTAAGCCCAAGTTGTTTCACACTTTAAATATTGTAAAATTAATTACATCATATCACCTCCCATTTTACTTAATTCAAACTTCGAGCAAATAAAACAAATAATTCAGATTAATATAAACATAAGTAAATGCAAATAGTTAAAAATGCTCATAAAATATCTATGCATTTAACATGAAATTACCTAGTTAAGTTTTTTAGTTTTAAAATACATTTTAAAGAACAAAAATCATTCAACCCGGGGTAGGAAAAAGCATTGGTACTACTTTGCCAAAGCAACTCCCTCTCCTCAAGTCTTAATGCCCATGGACCACCTCTGGGATTAAGCTGCACTTTTTCAATAATAATATAAAGAAAACAGTGGTTAGCATGTTCCAAAACATGCTTTGCCAAGGCATTGGTTTTGTCCTGCTTGCTAATACTATATTTGTGCTCGTACATCCTCTGCTTAAAATGTCTTTCCATCTTTCCTATATAGAAAGCAGGGCATTGTTGGCACCTATCTAGCTATATGACTCCCTTTGTGCTACATTCAAACTTCCCTACTAAAACATGTTTAACGTTCCTAATGGTAAAGGACAAGCTTGTTTCTATATATGTACAGGAAGAGCATCTTCCACATTTTTTCATGCCCCTATTTGGGACATAAGGGCTGGTTTCCCTATCTAACAACCCCATTTAAATTACAACCTCTTTTGAATGCAATCCTGAGGCCTAATCCAAGTTTGTTTCTCAAGTCCCCATCATTATTAATCACTGCCCGGTTTTTATTCAGGATTTCTCTCAACCTAGTAGCATTACTAGAAAACACTGTAGTGAAACTGAGGTAATCTAGTTTCATCCCTGTTTCAGTGAAAGAATTGGCCAAAGTCAGTTGATTATCAACCCCCTCAACTCCCCTATTCAAAATAGGTTGAAAGTAACCTGTCTGCCTTTTTCTCCCCACTTCTGCTATGATGTCATTAAGTAAAGAGAGGGGATACCCTCTCCTTGTAAACATCCCTTTTAAGTTTTCACAGTCTGTGTCAAAATCCACGTCCAGTGTAATCATCTTGGCTGCCCTAACTAGCTGTCCCTTTACAACAGCCTTTTTCTGATGAAAGGGATGATTACTGCTGAAGTGGAGAAAATCATTAGAGTATGTTGGTTTACGGTATATTCAGGCACGCTAAACAAGAAGTCAACCAGTATCTTTGCAGCAAGCTCACTCCCAGATACTCTCATTGACTACCTACTCACATGTGCTTTAAGGAATTATTTCAAACTTAATAAATTGAAAAAAACAACACTTCAATACTCAAAATATAACCAGCTTTAGTCCAGATATCCTAAATGACACCCTTAAATCTGTCAACTGGCTCAGATTAAAAACTCTCCAACTTGATGAAGCCATGCATGCGACATTCCTAATATATACCACAATCTTGTCCCAGAGAGAAACAGATGAGTAAGGATCAATCCTGCTCCCTGGTTAACCAGACATACAAAACTTTTAATAAATGAAAGATATGTAGCTTGGGCCAAATGGAAGCAAAATCAAACAAAAACTACTATTCAGACATTCAGACAGCTCTGAAATCAGGCAAAAAACTTGATCAAATCAGAAAAAGGATTAATCTATACCAACCAAACACTAGGAAAAGTAACTTAAATATTTTCTGTTCATCTGTAAACAAACTGAGCAACACTGGCCAGACAAATCAATTATCTCCAAGTACTAATAATTCAGAAAGAATAGCCAACCAATTCAACTCCTATTTCATTGAATCATTATTAATAAAAACACATCAACACCTCCCTCATAACCACATTACTTTTAATGACCTAACTAACCTACCTCAACATCTACCATCAAAAAATTTCTACTCAAGTTAAAACCAACAACAATTGTGCCACAGAACCTGGCAGGGGAATAGTTCAGGTTTGCAGCTGACTCCCTTGTCTGTTAAGTATCAGTTGTAATCAACAAATTCAAGAAAGATACACCCCCCTACTCTGAAAGAAATTATACATCCTTCCACTCACAAAAGGGGCAAAAAAAGAGCTTACTACTTATAGCCATATTGTCTCGCCAATCCAAAATTCTCAAAAAAGACTTTCATAATCAGCCATTCATCTTTATACTAGACTACAAATGACTCACCCTCACCCAGCATGATTTCTGATCATACCACTGCATCTAAACTTGCCATCCTCAACTTCACAAAAAACATAAACCAACACAGAAATGCTATTTTTTAGTATCTGCGGTATTTCTTAACCTCATCCATAGATGTGAAGCTAGCTCAACCAGTGTCCTGTGCTGGTGACATGAACCAGTGCACCAGCCACCACAGTTCTTCAAGTGAAGAGAAAAAGAAAAAAAAAAGTTACTTTACAGTTAGATCCACACCCTCAGGTCTTCCGCCGACATGGAAAAAAAAAAAAACAAGATAAAGTGCTTCACAATTATCTTGAACAGCTAAACAAAAATGGATGTTCTTTCTACTGGTACTCCACCCAAGTGGCTAAATGTATGACACACCCACCTGCCTCCTGCCTGAGCCATTCAGGTCCAATTTCTGTGCCCTGCCATGAGCCTCCTTTGACACATTCTATTAAAAAATATATACATTTCTTCTTTTAAATTGCAGCAAACTACTTATTGCAACTGTAACATACAGTTGCAGCAATTTATATCCTGTCTGCATGGAACATTGAATCGTTCAAGTTTTATTTAAAAGAAAAAAGAGATTAAGCTTAAATAGCTCTTCCTCCTTTTCCTTGTTTAATTTGAACGTGTATAAAGTTATGCTTCCACTCTGGTCAGAACTAACTTTTTCTTTTTTCTTCTACTTATACCTACTAACATAATAAACTAGTTTAATGCTTAATTACCTTTTCCTTTCTGTTCATTTCTGTTCCTTGTATAATTTGAAAGTGTATGAAACTATACTCCCATGTGTTTCTGTACATTTTATATAACTTAATCATGCTAATAACCTAAGTGTATATCTCCTATTTGAAAACTGTTTTATACTGGTCATCTATTTGAATTTTATATCCCTGTATATAATTGTACTTTGCTTCTTTTTTAATACAATTGCATAAGTATTTTGGAACTTTTCTGTTTGGGTCTCCACTGAAAATGGAGTTGAGCTCAGATGGACTAACCTGGTTAACAAATGTCAAGTAAATAAATAAATAAATACATTTATTTTACTTTTAAACTGTAGCAAATTGCTACCATTTAGACTACAAATGGAGTGCTATAGCACTCAGGTTTGACCACAAATGCAATATTGGTTTTTAGAAGCTGATATTGCATTAAAGAGAGATTGGGATTAGCTGATCGTGCCCCCATCCAACACTTTGTGCACTAGGTAATTGGCCCTCTCACCTCAGGTTACATATGCTACTGCTCTCCAAGGCCTTTGACATGGTCTTCCACTCTATCCAACTGACTAGACATTCATGCTTAAAGTTCATCCCATCTGCCACCTTCTAGGTTGAGAGTTACCTATCTAAAAGGTAACAAGGAGTCTAATGGAACTCTAAAACCTCCACCTTTCTCCCAGTAACAATGGGTGTTCCACTAGGAATTTTTCTAGGCCAGCGTTTTCACATTTTCACAAACGATCTGCACACAGCTTGTAAATATGCTTCATTAATACAATACAAAGACAACTCAGTCCTGATCCTCTCTGTAAAGACTCTTGATCAATTTCAAAAACTTACACAAGATTCTATTCTCTCCATCAGAACATGATTCAGGCAATCACCAATAAAATTAAACTACTCTTGGTTACCCCCAGGTACAACTATATATGAGAACTTGAAATTTGACCTCCCTGTAAAAGAAGAGGTCAAACAAACCCATCCAAGGCTCGGTACAATATACAGGATAAATCCCCACCTCACTAAATCACCATCATCAGCAACAGCAGCAAAGGACAGGGAAATGGAACATAAAACTGAAGGCATATGGGATGAAACTTAGTACAGATAAGACAGTGGTAATCACAGGGAATTCAGAAAATCAAAAGAAGCTAAGAATTCAGACGGAACAGAAGATAGTGGAACTGGTTAATAGCTTCAAATATCGGGGAAGGCTGGTTGAGGAGAAGAACTGAATGAAGAGGTCAAAGCTCAAATCAGTGGGGTTGCATCCGACTGGCATAGAGTGTACAAAACAGTGCTCTGACCAGTACTACTGTATAGTAGAGGAACCTGGTAAGTAAAAGCAGAACAGATGAGAAAGCTAGAGGTGATGGAAATGAAAAGGGTGGTAGAATGTACTCTGTGGGACAGTCAAGGAAATTAGGACTTAAGAGCAGAAGCCAAAGTAACTCCAATTGCAGAAAAGATTAAAGAGAACAGAATACAGTGGTTCTGAAATGCAGAAGACAATCTGGTGAAGATGTTTTGGGACAGGCAGGAATAAGGTAAGAGGAAATGAGAGTGTCCAGCAAATAAGTGGATGGATTGTGTGAGAGAAGATCTGTGACAGTCATGTATAAGTGTCAAAGAAGGCAGGAGTGTACCACTGAATTGAAAGAGATGACAAAAGTTAATATAACACTCCAACCCCATGTCAAAAATGGGAGTAAGGGATTGGTGATAATGATGATGATGAACACAATCACAACAGGTCTATATTAGAAGACCGAAGATGTATTTTTTCGAATGCGCCTTGGCAAAACTTAAAATGCAGAAAATGGAAACTATCAAAGCGGCTGTTAAGCGAATTCTTTCCTTGGGAAAGAATTTGCTTGGCCGCTTCGGTACTTTGCTGTTTTCAGCACTGTAATATGGTCTCGGAGTTGGTATATTTAAATAGGGGTGTGGGGAGGGTGCAGCCCCCACACATTGGGGGATGTGGGGGGTGAAGCCCCCCACTTAATGTAATGTTTGAAATTCATTTTTATTTCATTTTTTTTTTGTTAGAACAGCGATTTTTTTTCCCTTGGAAAAAAATCACTGTTTTGACACTTCGACATTGTAAGCTTTCACTTATATAGGGTCGATCAATCACCATTTGCTTTTTTAAGTATTCTGTGATTTAATATTGACCCATCACAACAACTTGAACAATACTATAATACCACAGCAAATTTAGCCACCAACCTACTCCACAAAACTCACCACTACCTGAACTTGAAGAAACCCCACTATACAGAATTCTTTAAATTTTACACATACCCTATTCTATAATCCAGAAAAACGTCCTGGCCTGACCCAGAATTCTCCAGCACTACGTAACTAATATAACACAACTCACAGGCAGCAATCTGCCATTAAATGTGACCAAACCCAAACCCCTAGCAGAAGATTTTCTCCTCTCTTGTCATATGTCAGAAATGTTGTACTCCATCCTTCACCCACCAAGAATAATCACCATCCTAAAACCCTTCAAACAACAGTTAAAGTACCACTTAATAGTCTCCTGCCCCTGCGTTTGTCCAACTCCAAGTTAAACTAAACTGATAATTCATATAAATTTCTTCCAAGCACTAACCCCCATTTCTATTTTCTCCTCTTCTTCCCCCCACTGGCTTCTCTTCTTCCTCATATCCTTATATCTCTAACTTTTCTGTGTTGCTCCACTATCCACCTTTACTCTTCCATTCAAAGACTTGTTTTCCTTCATCCCCAACCCCCAATTTTGACTTAGATCATATATTCTCTCCTACCAGGATAACACTTTAAAGTGCTTATATTATTGTCTTATTTTTTGGCTATGGCTTATGCAATTGTTTACGTTCTATTTGAGACATGTTTCGTAAAACTGATGTACTGTATCTACCTGTAAATGTTAATCTACTTTCTCAAACTTCTACGATGCTTAAAAGTTACTTGCTTTTACCTTGTCTTGCCACCTCCACTGTTGTCTGTTATTTTCTGCCCAGGCTTCTCCTGTAAATGGGTTCTGCCTGGTAGGACTTTCCTGGTAAACAAATGTTAATAAATAAATTAAGTAAATAAATAATTTACTTTTTGGCTCAAGGTATGCTTGGGTCAAAAAATTACCTTTGTAGAGAATTGGCCAGAAATGACTATTGACATATTGGCATTTTCTAGATACCTTTCCAACTGTCTTTGTGTAGAGCTTTTTTTTATGTTAGATAAGCTATAATCACATCATTTTTAGTCCCAAATGCCAGATTGCCATTTAACCTCACTAAAACAACCTTTAACAATGGAACAACTTTACTGCTGTTCAGACCTACATGTCTAGAACCTTGGTGTAAGAAGAAGTTCAGTTTGGCTCAGAAAAGGTTTAGATCCATTTGTTACAAGTTAGTTTTTACAGCTGAGAAAATATGCTTTGCAGTTGCCCGGTCCTACAGTAAATTTGATCTGGGATACCCATCCCAGTCTGGTGTTCACTCTACTTAATACAGAGAGAACATTTGAGAAGACCAACCCATTTAGGTTCTTAACCTTGAAATTTTTCTTCTGCTCCTCCTTCCGCTTTCCTTGCACTTTACTAAAAAAAATGCACTTTATTTTGCTTTTGCCTCTTCTTAAAAAATACTCATTTGTATTTATTCTGTTGCATTTATTACTGCTTGGTAGTAGCCTGATTAAATTGTAACTGTTATTTTAAGCCTTTGGTTTAAGCACTTGGGCTTCAGACCAGTTGTTTTACATTAAGAAGGTTTGTGGTCTGCACTGTTGTCGCAGAACAGGTAGCTTACACCCTTCTAAGTTGGGAACTGCTGATTGAAGGCTCAGTGTCTGTTATTTTAAAAGTGCATTAGTTCTGGTTTAAGCAGTTGGGCTTCAGGCCAGTTATTTTACATTAAGAAGGTTTGTGGTCTGCACTGTTGTGGCAGGACAGGTAGCGTACATCCTTCTAAGTTGGGAATTGCTGACTGAAGGCTCAGTGTCTGTTATTGTAAAAGTGTATTAGTTCTGGTTTAAGCACTTGGGCTTCAGGCCAGTTATTTTACATTAAGAAGGTTTGTGGTCTGCACTCTTGTGGGAGGAGAGGCTAGATTCTGCCCTTCTGAGCTGGGACTTTATGGTTAAAGGATTATTGTGCCTGCTTATTTGAACTGTTTCTTTCTGAAATAGGTGTGTCTTGTTTGCTATAGCATAGACTAGATTCAGGCATGCTGAAACTAGCCTTGTTTGTATAAGATGAGCACCAATCCAGGCCATCTTTTTTGGAGAAGGTTCTTCTGCACCCTAGTGGCAGGAGTGTGCACTTAGAACTTGTCTGAGAATGTGTCTAATCAAAGACTGCTGGAACGGGGCTTAGTTTTTAGCTTTTTATTGGTTAATTAGTTAATTTGTTTAAATCAGTTTGCTCATTTGCTACTGTTATATTAAAAAAAAATACACTTTATGCATTGCCGCTTAGCTAGGGTTAAATTATTCCCAGTGCCATAAAGACTGCTCTTCAAATTTTCCCTTAGAACTAGCCAGTTAGTTTTAGCAGTCAAATCTGTTTTTTTGAGCTCAGCACTTGTTCAGAACTCATTATAAGCACTAAATAAGCTACAAATTACTACAGCACAAAACTTTCCTCACTTGTCTAGAGGAAAACAGTTTTAGTACTTAATAAATAAGCACATATCCATGCATGTCTAAGGGTCTCCTGTCTACCTGATGAATCTGGGCATCTTGGGGCAATACAGCAATTGCCTCATGTCACAGACAACCCTCTCATCCTACCACCCTACACTACAACCTGTGAGAGATGCACTTATATAGCCAAACTGGAAGCAAAGCTCTCTTTACCCAAGACTGGCTTAGACAGTCAAGAGGAGAAGGTAAACACTTGCACCACACAACACTCATCACATAGTCTCTCAAAACATACACCACCAAAACACACACATAGCAACACAAAACACACACCTACATTTGTGGAGGCTCTCAATAAAAATCTGCTCAACCAAGAGAGACCTCCAAAGCAGAAATGCAAGCAAACGCCACCCTCCCAACACAACCCAAATGACACATAGCCCACAATCTGAATGTGCCACTTAACCACAGCCCATAAGGCATAACAATGTACCCAACATTCTTGTCATAGCTGACTCTATAGTCAGGCACACTGATGTTCCACTCACCAGGCTAAACAACGAGAAAGTTACTGTCAGCTGCCTGTCAGTTTCCAGGATCCGCCATATAACGCACACACTCAGGTCACTCCACAACAAGTACAAATATGACTCTGTCATTGTCCATGTTGGGGTGAATAACCTGAGACATAATTCCCTGGACTACATGAAAAGAGACATGGAAAAGCTCTCCAGTCTTGTAGCCCAGGCAGGTATGACCCAAGCCCTGAGTAGCATCCTGCCATTACCCAGAATGATACCACAGTACAAGGACAAAACGATTGACTTCAACAATAGGCTAAGCTTCTGGTGTCATTCTAAGGGTATCCAATATCAGTCTGCCTGGGGTGACATGATCGACAGACCACGATGTTTTGCCAGAATTGGCCTGCAGCTGTCGCCCTTGGGATTCTGGATACTGACTAAGGCTCTTGCCACCCCTATAGTGCCTTTTTTAGGCAAGGTTCAAATGGCAAATTCACCAGTGTAACAGATACAAGCAAGCAAGCAAAATCTGAGGGTAATGCTACTCAATGCTAGAAGTCTAAACCTCAAAATGCATTCACTCGAGGAACTCCTTAAAATGGATAACATCAACATCTGTGCAGTGACAGAGACCTGGTTCAAGGCTCCAGAGAGTACCTGTGCATTACCAGGCTATAATTCATACCACACCTTTTGGCCACCTCACCTGGACCAAAACACTAAACGTGGAGGCATGTCTATATTCATTAAGGATATCCACCCCTTCAGGCTAGTTGCTCAGGATAATGCATCCGAGATTATCCAAGTGCAACTAACTCTGGGCAAGGCCGCAATCAAATTGTAACTTGCTACAGATCCCCCAGCATGCCTCAGGATTCCCACTCCTCATTTCTTGACACACTGAAAATATTACGGTACAACCCAAAACCTTAATATTGGGTGATTTTAACTACCCCACCATTAACTGGGAAAACTACTCTTATACCAACTCTTTTGCTCAATGTTTTCTGGAATTCATAAATTCCAATACCTTGCATCAACTTATCCACATCCCCACCAGGGGCAGCAATATCCTAGACCTGGTCAATACCAACATGGGCGACCGGTGTTCCACACCAGAGGTCAATTCCTCATTGGTCAAATCCGACCAGAAGCTAATCACCCTAGACATCCACATCCCACCCACACCCCCCATTAGGGAAACCACCATAAAAAAATTCTCCAAAGCTAGCTTCACGCTTCTTAAGACTGAAGTGGCAAACTTCATGACACCCATGCAGATGGACAATAGAGGTATAACTGCTGAATCCTACAAAAATGCACTTTATAAGCACTTACATGAGTGGATGGATCATGCTATCCCTAATAGAACCAAAATGCTATCCTCTAGAAAGAGGAAGCCAATCTGGTGGTTCCCTGCCATAAACATTCTCTACAACAAAAGAAAGAAAATGCTGCAAAAAAGAGTAAAATCCCATGATTGGAGGAACTCCCTGGTCAGCCTCAGTAAGAAGCTGAGATCCCTCATAAAATCCTCCAAATCTAGTTATGAAAACAAAATTGTCACTGATTCTAAAGATAACCACAAAGAATTCTATAGCTATGTCAAGAATCTCAATGGCAACACTCAGATCTGCTCTGAGTTACAAACACAATGGCACTAAATATACAGAACCAGCTGATATTGACAACATCCTGGCAGATAGGTTCAGTGTTAACTTTAACCCCCTCTCGCCCCCTAAAGGGCCCATCTCTATACCAGAAGAATGCAAAGTTCGTGTAATCACAGCTGCACAGATAAAAAACACACTCTCCAAAGCCAAGAACACAGCATTCATGGGACCTGACAACATCCAAGACTGCATTCTACATGAACTACAGAATGAACTAGCACTCCACCTAAGCAGCATATTCAATCATAGCCTCACCTCAGGCTTTGTGCCCACTGACTGGTGCACAGTGATGGTTATTCCACTCCACAAAGGGGGAGCCACCACAGACGCTGGCAACTACCGCCCCATTAGCCTAATGAGCCTGGTCTGCAAGTCCATGGGACGTATCATCATGGAACTTATAAACAAAGACATTGGTAATGTCCAAGCTTTGGAGCCCACCCAGTTCGGGTTTGTAAAAGGCAGATCATGTCTCCTAAACCTGATAGACTTCTTTGAAGCAGTCAGCAAAGCTGTAGACAAGGGTAAGGTGGTTCACACAGCCTATCTAGATCTCACCAAGGCTTTTGACACCATCCCCCACTCTGGAATTATAGATAAACTCACTAAACTGAGTATAAATCCCTATGTCACAAGATGGGTTGCCAAATGGCTCACTGACAGAACCCACACTGTGAAAGTAGCAAACTCCAAATCCAGCTTCAGATCAGTGACAAGTGGAGTACCACAGGGTTTAGTCCTGGGTCCTCTCCTGTTTGGTATCTACTTTTCTGAAGTACAGGCTAACATAGAAGGTCTTTGGCTAATGAAGTTCGCAGATGACTGCAAACTAGGAGCCATAATCAAAACTCCTAACGATATAGACATCCTACAAAAGAGCCTCACTGAGACAGATGCCTGGTGTCAAAGACATGGCCTCAAGCTCAATGCCAAAAAGTGCATTGTCATCCCCTTTGGTAAAAACTCTGTACCCATGAGCTACCACATAGATTCATAGGTTCATAGGTTCATAGGTTCATACTAGGCTATCTGCCCTAGGGCATTTACAAGCCTAGCCAGAGTGTGTTTGGCTTTCGCCACCCATTTTAAATGAATTTTGCTATGCCCTTTTTCGAGGTTAGTATACTGTGCCTCTGTCTAACAGTGACACAGAAGTCATACCCCGAGTAAATCTACGATCTCCCATCCACTCATCAAGATTCCTCTTGAAGAGAGTCAATGAGGGACTCTGCCTAACCTGGACTGGGATTTTATTCCAGAGTGAAGGGACCCTCTGGGTTATGAATCTGTCCCTCCAGCATGTCCAATTTATTTCAGTGCTGAGGTTCAAGTCTCTCGAGCGTGTAGCTTGAAGGGATTTGGATTTTCTGAGGTGCAGCATGTCCATTAATTCCGGGTTGGACATGGCTTTATACATCAGGCACAGATCACCTCTGAGCAGGCAGTATGCCACTGAGTAGAGCTGGAGTTTCTTTAACCGGGCAGCATATGGCATCTGTTTGAGCCCTTTGATCCTCTTGGTGAGGTACTTTTGGGGTCTTTCCAGTTGCTGCAGGTGTCTGGTAAGGTACATCCCAAAAGGGGCATTGTACTCAATTATGGGCCTGATGAGGGATGAGTAAATAGGCACGATGACCCCCCCTGATCTAGATGTGAATCCCTTCATGATTAGGTGGGCTATATAAAATGTTTTTCTAACCACTTTGGCCATGTGGTTGTCGAATGAGAGATTGCTATCAACTTGGGTCCCCAGGTCCCTAATTACTTCTTCCGTACTTAATGGATTACCAGCTATGTGGTAATTTGAGGGCACTTTGTTTTTGCCGAAGGGGATGACTATACACTTTTTAACGTTTAGCTTGAGGTCATGGCTCTGGCTCCAGTTGTCTGTTTCTATAAGGCCCTTTTGTAGGATGCTTGTGTTGGCTGGAGAGTCGATTATGGCACCCAGTTTGCAGTCATCTGCGAACTTGGTCAGCCACATTCCTTCCATGTTGGCTTGTACCTCCGAGAAATATATACCGAAAAAGAGAGGTCCCAGGACTGAGCCTTGTGGGATGCCACTTGTAACTGCTTTGGAGTGTGACATGGCTCCAGCAATTCTAACCATGTGGGTTCTGTCCTTGAGCCAGTTTGCAACCCATCTAGTGACAGGGGTTTATATTTAAGCTGGTGCGCTTATCTATAATGCCCGAGTGGGGTATTGTATCAAAGGCTTTTGCGAGGTCCAGGTAGGCTGTGTGGACCACCTTCCCCTCATCAATGGCCTTGGTGACTGTTTCAAAGAAATCGACCAGGTTTAAGAGGCAGGATCTGCCCTTAACAAAGCCAAACTGGGTAGGAACCAGTGTCTATAGGTCCCCAATATCTTTATTTATGAGGTCCATGATGATCCTTTCCATAGCTTTGCAGACCAAGCTAGTCAGGCTTATGGGGCGATAGTTTCCAGGATCCGTTGAGGCACCAGTTTGTGGAGAGGGACCACTGTTGCTGTATGCCACTCTTTGGGTACATATCCTGCAGTAAGGCTGAGATTGAACAGTAGTTTTATGTTTGGGTTTAGTTCTTCTTGGAGTTCATGTAGGACACAGCCCGGGACACCGTCTGGTCCCATTGATGCTGTGTTTTTTGCTTTGGAGAGGGCGGCTCTTACCTGAGCATCTGAGATGTCAGGGGGGCAGCACTCTGCTGGGATAGATATTTGCCCTTTTGGTGGGGAAGGGGGGGAGAAGTTTGCGCTGAACCTGTCAGCTAGGATGTTGGCAATGTCTGTGGGTTTGGTGTATTTTTTGTCATTTTGGACTAATTCTGAGCATATCTGGGAATTCCCACCCAGGTTCCTAACATAACTAAAGAAAGTCTTGTGATTATCCTTAGTGCCCTGTGCAATTTTTCTCTCGAAGCTGGCCTTAGATGATTTTATGAGTGTCCGTAGTTTTTTGTTAATACTGATCAGAGATTCCTTCCCTTTTTGGGACTTTGCTCTATCATGTAGTAGCTTCCTCCTTCTATTGTATAGTTTGTTTATGGCTGGGGTCCACCAGACAGGACGCCTGCCTTTGGAGGATTGGGTCTTGGTTTTGTTTGGGATTGCATGATCCATGCATTCCTGAAGGTGTTCATAGAATGCATTTATAAAGGATTCTGTGGTCTGGGACGTATTTTCCACAGGCCCGGGGGCTTTGAAGGATTCCACCTCGGTTTTGAGGAGTGTGAAATTTGCTTTAGAGAAGTTTTTCACTGTGGTTTTCTGGGCAGGGGCTGGGGTCGGGATGTGAATATCTAGTGAGATTAGTTTATGGTCTGATCTTACCAGTGAGGGATACACTTCTGGTCTGAAGCATAGAGTCCCCATGTTGGTGATGATCAGGTCCAGTACATTTTCTCCTCTTGTGGGAGTGGTAACAAGTTGTTCCATAGCATTTGAGTTTATAAATTCTAGGAACCTTTGGGCTAGGGTATTGAAGCTAGAGTAATGCTTCCAGTCTATGTTTGGGTAGTTGAAGTCACCCAATATAATGGTGTTTGGAGAGACATTCATATTTTCCAGTGTTCTCAGGAAGGCCGAGTGAGGTTCCTGGGTTTGGGAGGGTGGTCTGTAGCAGGCTATAAACTGGAAGGCAGTTTTACCCACTGTTAGTTGCACATGGATAGTCTCTGATGCTTTGTGCTGTGCCACCAACCTGGAGGTGTGGGTATCTTTGACGAATATTGATACTCCCCCTCCTTTTGTGGTTCAGTCCAAGTTTTGGGGCTGAAAAACATGGTATGAGGTATAACCCGGTAGTGCTGGGGTGCTCTCGGAATCCTTGAACCAGGTTTCTGTTACTGTACAGATATCGATGTTATCCATGCTAAGGAGAGTTTTGAGTGTGTGCATCTTTAGGTTTAGACTTCTGGCATTGAGTAGCATTACTCTTAGTTTCTTATCCCTTGTGATACCTATGGAGGTGGGTTTGTCTTTTGAGCCTTGCCTAAAAAAGGCACTATGGGGGTGGCAAGAGCCTTTGCCAATATCCAAAAGCCCAGGGGTGACAGGTGCAAGCCGTCCCTAGCAAAGCATCGTGGCTTGTCGAGCATGTCATCCCAGGCTGACAGGCATTGGATCCTCTTTGAATGACACCAATACTTAAGCCAATTGTTGAAATTGATCATCTTGTCTTCATATTGTGGCATCATTCTTGCTGAGGGTAAGATGCTACTCAAGGTCAGGGTCATACCGGCCTGGGCTACATGCTCAGAGAGCTCCTCTATGTCTCTTTTCATGTAGTCCAGGGAGGTACATCTCAGGTCATTCACACCAGCATGGACAATGACTTAGTCATATTTGTACTTGCCTTGGAGTGACATGAGTGCTTGTGTTATGTGGCGGATCCTAGCACCCGACAGGCAGCTCACCGTGACCCTCTCCTTGTTCAGCCTGGTGATAATTCTATGAAGTGCATAGAGCTTTATCTGCTCTATGTACTACTGGTTACAGAAAAAAGAAAAAGAACAAAAAAGCACATCTGATTTGAAAGCCAGTAAAGCCCTTAGAGAGCACTAACAAGCACACAGTGGTAGCAGATTTATCAGCTTATTATTTATTCATTTGTTTTTTGTGAGAAGGACATATAATTAAAACCAGAGTTTGGAAATACTACTCTAATTCACTTAAATTCTTATTAGAATAACAAGCTTTTACATCAACATGCATTGTGAACTGTAAGAAGTGTGAAAATCTGTTTTTGTCATTTTCGTCTTACTGTAATCCTCATTGATTTACCAGGAAATAAAAGATGTTTACGAAAGGCAAGGTGAAAATGTCAGATGATGTCATAGATAGTTGATTGGCATACACAGCAGGCAGAAATAAAGATGCAACTGTCATCTGTTGGACAGTATTGTCAGCACTTACTGCCTGGTAAGACCCAATATTAACAGCACTTATTAAAAATGCTAAACAATTATTAAGCTTTTTACAAGCACTGCTAATATTGGGTTTCTCACAAGAGTAACACTCAACTTTGCTTGTTGTTTTTCCCAGTATTGGAGCATAATCATGGCGTTCTATGCACATCAAATACTCTTGAATGTAGTTATTTAGAAATGCTTATTTAGCACTGCCTATAATAAATAATGATGTGATTTATTTTATGATATACTTCTAGACTTTATAGAAAAATGAATCCCAGAAAAGACAGAAATAAAAACAAAAATATCTGAAGTCCACATGGGTGCTCCGAAAATAACCAGGATCTATAACATCAAACAGAAAAGCTCTGAAGTCTTTAACCAGTTTTTCTGATAATATGCAAAACCAAAGAGATGATGCCAGAGGACTGAAATTCAGAAATATTATATGTTAAAATTAGGCTATCATAATTTCTTTGATAAAAAGTTCTACTCTGAAAGCTTTCCAGCAGGACTACTTCAGCTTGATAATATTACACTGTGTTGCTTTTATTTTCTTACTAAATCCTCATCTGTTGACTCTTTTCTAATAAAGGCTTTACAATGTACCTTTATTGCTGCCTCAAAAATTCTAAATAGTTAAAAAAAAAGTAAAATTATCATAATCTGAGGGGGCCTGGTAAATTGTGTCATATCAAGTCCATTGTTTATTGTTTAAACTATCCCTGGAATTCAATAAACTCTGTGCAGGCTCCTCACAAAGCCTACACAGAGTTTACATGTTTGCTCAATCAGCAGTTGCTTGCAATGTGTACTAATTGCAGGTGGCACATCTAAGCTAGGTTTCACGGCTGGCAACATTATTACTGGTCAGAAAACCATGTAAGTGAATGCGGATATCAATACTGTATAAAGCAGAACACCTACTGTGGATTTGCGCAGAATGCCACAGTGATCACCAGGGATTCACAGAGAACTGTCAATCTGTTACTGCAACACATCTGCACAAAGGCCAGCATAATGAAGGGACAAATAACCAGAAATAGGGCATATTTGACATAGATATTGCATAAAAATGTGTTAGAATGAAACTCTCTCAACCTCTCAGAGCAAGAAATCTGGACAAAGCTGTAAATAATGGGGGAAATGCCCAAAACTAGGGACATAATTTTAATATTGGTCTTCCAAACTTAGAAAGTTGAAGGAATAATAGGTTGTACAATACCATGAACTTTATGAAGAGCATGAAGTTTGAAACTCAACTGTCTGTCATCGGTTTCTGACTTCAGTCTGCAAAGGTGTGTCAATGATTTGCCAGAAAACCAAAATGCTATGAGGAAAAGATAAAAAATATTAGGCAAACAGTGGACATTCTACAAAAATCAGGATATTTGAGAGTTAGGAACTCAAGTGTATGTAATAATGACTTACAACAGTCATGGGATCATTCCAGTGATATGGCAGAAAGCCACACATTTGATAAGGCAACATCTGGACATCCTGGGAATATCTGGACAGGTGAGAAGTATGAATATGATGGATATGGTTCAAACACAGCACATAACGGTGTACCTACAGTGCAGAGTATTGTGATATCCCATTCCTGGCATTGTGTACTAAAGCTGTGCAAACGATCTGTAATGGGACATGGACTGCCATGCAAAATGAACACTCAGAGGAAGTGTGTGTATAGAATAGGGACACAGAAATTAATTGTAGGAATGAACAGAGGGAAATGTAACTACCTAATATTGAGCAGAAGAGGGCATGTCAATGGAAATGGTTGTAGCAGCAACACCAGTCGCATATCTATATGACACAGTAGGGACTGTATAGTGAAAATGTGTTTTGTGTGACTGTCACACAAGGTGACATAATGGGTAGGATGTCTGTGCGAGATAAGCATCCTTCCCTGAACAATGCAGAGGATATTTATTAGGGATCTGACATACAACTGGGGTATGGCGCATATTGCAAAGCTATGCAAACTGATATGCCTGAATATGAGTGCATTTTCAACAGAGGTCTTCAGAACGGTGGGCACAGGTAAAGGCTCATGGAAAACATTACAAGAACCAGCCTCAATCATAGACAATGTGAGAATAATACCACCAGTAATCCCATGCCCCTGACATAACATAGCTGATTTATAGTGATAAGAGATGACTCTGCACACACACATACACACACACACACACACACACACACACACACACACACACACACACACACACACACACACACACACACACACACACACACACACACACACACACACACACACACTTAAACAACTGTTATGATAGATCCACACTCTATGAGGGTAGCCACACACAGTGTCCTGGCACAACATCTGCTGGAGTTGTTAGGAGGGACACTACTATATCTGTATGTGACAGTATGGGCAATACAGGCTAGTTGCCTTGTGTGCATAGCATTATATATATATATATATATATATATATATATATATATATATATATATATATATATACGTGTGTGTGTGTGTGTGTGTGTGTGTGTGTGTGTGTGTGTATGGCACAATCCACACTGTCATGGATGATATACATGCCATTAATGTTGTCAAACACCAGTGTTTGTAGGGAATGCATAAGCAGAATAGGTAGCGCACATACATTTGGTGTAACAACTTGACTGGTGTTCCACACCATCAGACAGTCATGTATATTCCACAAAAAGAATACGTAGGTATGGCCAATAAGCTGTGTGGTCGTTCATTGTGACAAAGGAGGTACACTTCAGCTATACATCACTAGAAGATGTGTCAGGAGGTACATGAAGAAGGGTGCATTGTGCACAGTTATTGGTGTTTTGAAGGCTGGGAACCATGCATGTATTATGGTCTCAGATGTGGATGTCCTGCAGATACCCAGTACATGTGTTATATTCAGTGGAGTAGTCAGCACTGTGACCAAATGCTGGGGGATGTACCACTTACCATCTACCCTAGCATATGGGTCACAAACCTAATGGTCTGATTATAGGTTATGATATCCACATTATAATTTGTTGGTGTGTTTGCTTCCTGAATTAACAAATCCCCCGTGTGTCTTGTCAATGCAGATGGTGTTATGCCTGTGGCAGCACTGTTTGTTATGTGTTGCTACTTTCTGCATTATAGTAATATCACAGTTGAAGTCAATGACTGCTCACAATCTGTAGTCCTTTAGGCAGCTGTGTAGACACAGCATGTACATGCCATCTGTGATGTCCATCCCTTAACCAATGGACAGAAAAGGGCCTAGCAGACAGCACTGATGTACGGAACTAGACCTGAGATATAGGTCACATCACACATTTCAACATAGTAAGATGCCACGTATGTGATACACTGGTCCACCCATTTGGGGATATAGCTGTTTATGACCACATATGACAGTGCTGAGTGAATACAATACTTTGAGGACATCTATCCAATGTAACAGACATGATGTAGCATTAGCAACTCACACAGGTCTGTTGTACACACCCCAGAATATGATTAGTGTACATCTAAATGAGGTCCATGATCACATGTGGGTCTACCTCACAGTTGAGAAGAGTCATGATGCCTCTATACTTGCATGCATCAGATGCTGTCCCCTCTACTCAGGTGGATGCATGTTGATGTGCACCCTTATATGGGAACATAGCATGTGGAGAATGTGTTGAAGTATGTATTCAACCATATCATGAAGGTGTATGTGCTGAGTCATGCCATAAGTGATCTGGGATGTTATCAAAGACCATTGCTTCCATGTGATAGGCCTAGATGAAGGTAAGACAGTGCATACTGCCTATCGTGATCTGGCCTAGGGTTTTGACATAATCCCCCATACAGGCATCATTCAGAAACCCTCCCAGCTGAAGATTAACCCTTACATCAGTAGATAGATAACCAAATGGCTCATCAACAGAACACATACTGTGAACGTTGGTGAAGCAACCTGTACCAATTGAGATGTCACCACTGGCAAAACCCAGGGATATGTGCTTAGCTCTTCACTGTTTGGACCCCATTTCCCAACTGTTCAGACTAATGTATATGGCCTTTGCTTTTCCAAGTTTGCTGATTCTTGCATATTGGGTGCAATCATTGAGTCCACCAAGGATGATAACATAGTACAGAAGGAGCTAACACAAATAAATGAATGGGGACAAAGGCGCATGATCTACAACTAAATGCAGAAATGCCTCTTTTTTATCTTTTCCATTTGAAAAGTGGAATTCCATGTTAATGAGAGCTTTGAGAACATCCTGCTATGCTGACACCCAATAATGCCAGTACTGGGAACACATGTAGATAGCAGTCTGAACTTTGACCACCAAGTGTCCCCACTGGTATTGAATGCCCATGTTGTGCATATCATACATCACACCATCATATGCAGATCTTAGTATTGTACTACAGCACTGTAGTCAAACCTCATTTGAACAGTAATAAGTGTATAATGGTCTCACCAGACAAATGTAGCATCTGGAGAGACCACAGAGCTGTCTCAGCAAGATAACACAGGGACTGCAAACCATACCATGATGCATGTGAATAGATTTAAAGCCAGGTTATTGTGATCTGTCTGGTATAGGATGAGGTGATGTCTGCTTGGCCTCCAGGACAGTGTGTGACCCTGTGCTGGTGTGAGTACTGCATATCCAAATATTTGATATAGCTGATGAAAACAGCAATGTCTGCTGAGGAGAATATGGTAATAACAGTGTCACACATGCTGGTGTAAGAATCTCTCTGTAATGTTAAGCAAGAGCTCACACACATATACACATGCACACTGTTGACTGCAGTGAGAATAGAACATCTACCAACCTAACTATACCAACTACAGACCTCTGTATTTTAGGAAAGCACTACAGTTCAAGTCTGACTTGAAGTGTCTCAGACAACACTTTATAGCTGATGACATCAGCAGTATCTGATTTGGAGAATACAACATTGACCTACATGGCAGTGTAAAATGCTCTCTGTAATGTCAAGCAACAGCTCACAAATGCACACACACACAGTTGACTGCAGTGAGACCAGAACCTCTACCTATCTAAGGTACACAGACTACAGAACCCAGTATTTTAGGCAAGCATCACAGCTCAAGATTGACTTGGAGTGTTTCAGACAACACTTTATAGCTGATGACATCAGTAGTGTCTGTTGAGGAGAATATGACAGTGCCCTACATGGTGATGTAAAATGCTATCTCTAATGCCAAGCAACAACTGTCTAACACACTCACACACACACACACACACACACACACACACACACACACACACACACACACACACACACACACACACACACACACACACACACACACACACACACACACACACACACACACACACACTTAACTGCAGTGAGAATAGAATCCCTACCTAAGTACACAGACTACAGAACACAGTACTTGACACAAGTGCCATGGCACAAGTCTGTCTTTTACAAGACTGCAGGTGAACTTATAGTAGATGTATAATATAGACAGTATGTCCTGTTAACCCTCATCTGGGTCTTTGAGGTCAGTATGCTAGAAATCCACAAGGTTCAGTAAGCAAGACCTAGCCCTGACAATAATAAAAAAGGTTGGTCAAGAGTGTCGAAGGTCACCTATGTCCTTGTGAATATGGCCCATGCATATTCCTTCCCTAGCCTTGCAGATAAGGCTTTTTAGGCAGATGGGTCATTAGTTGTAGTTCTGCATGTTACCAGATTGATGTGCATTGCACAGTACACAATATTTGATATTAAACTTTCTATTGTGGTTGATATATGTGTCGAAAAAGTACTGAGACACCAGTGTTGCAGTGTTTGGGGAGGGGGAAGTGACATATTGTCAGCTAGGGCACTGAATTTGTAATGTTTCCACATACACATGGAATGGACAGTAAACAGCAGTCATTCAGCATAATATGTACATTTCCGTAGTGCAGGAAGCAGCTGGTTTGTGCAACGGTTACAAAGTGCATATGCATGTGAGATACACATGTTTGCATGAAGCTAAGCAGTTTGCAAACTTGTGCTGCATTGATAAAGTCTGACATTTAATACTGAGTCTATGAAATATACCTGCTGCTTAACTGACTCTGTGGCAGCAAATGTTTATGCACTGATACATTCATTGTTTGGGCCAGATGGTACTGGGTTTGAATACAGGTGTATATAATACTTTTAAATATATTTAAGTACATTGCTGCCATGCACCATTGCTGCACATTGGTGCACGATGTGCATCTTCATGCAAAAATCGGCTAAAGTGGTAAAATAGGGTAGATAGGACAGTGGTGAAATGGAGAGCAAGCAAGGGGAAGAACACAGGGAAAGCAGGGCAGGAATGGGCAGGAGGGAGGGATGTAGGAAAGAACCATAGATATCCATTTCTTTAACATGAAAAGAGAACATATGTGGAAAATATTAACTGAATTTGGACTGTCACTTCCAGAGAAAGGGGTGTCCACAACACAATCATGTTGTATAGCCAACTGGTCTAAATCAAGTGTGTCAAGAAGACACGTGCAAAATGGACAGCTATGTATGGGATGCTTTTTTTTTTTTCCTTTTTTTTTGTGGGACAGGTGCACATTTATTTTATTTTATTTATTTATTTATTTTTGAGAGAGGGAGGAATGTTGGGGAAGGGAAGTAGGTATGTCTGGGTCAGGTAAGTTGGGTAGGTTAGGAAGAAATTACAGACATACAAGAAAACAAGACAAGAGACAGGGACACTGATGGACGCAGAAGGTTTGGGGACACCATGATTGGGGTGAGGGTGGGGACATCACAAACCCATTGTAGGCAAGCTGGGTGACAGTGAGAGTCATGTCTCTGTGCTGTTAGAGAGTACCACTGGGGCAGCCTCCTGGACAGGACTGCCTGAGGATGCAGGTACAGCACAAGCAGCAAAGGCAGTGCTGCCAGGTTGGCTCCCAGATATGCTGGCCATCGGTGCTGGAGCTGGTGGTGAGGGGAAGGCAGATTCTGTGAGACAGGCCTACCCCGCTGTCCTGTGGAGAATTTAGTGATGTGGTATACATGGATGACACGGGCACATTTTGACGACACATAATAAAATTTAAAAAATAAAATAAAAAAGTAAAAATAAAATAAAATAAAAAATATTTTTTACATTAGATTTTTTTATATTAAAATAAAATAACATAAAAATAAAATTAAAAAAAATCATAAAATAAAATAAATGACACAAAAATATTTTTTTTATAAATAATATGAAATAAAATAAAAATAAAATAAAAAAGAGAGATAAAGGTTGGGAGTGAAAGAAAAAAAAGAGATTTGATTAGTACAGTCATATGTCACATACAATGCATTAATACAATTATTTGACTCTGCTATCTTAACTTTTACATTTAAGACTGCCACCTCCTAACAGGTGCACACTATACTACAGAATGCAGCAAGTATATGCATGTTCCAGTTATACAGATTAAAGTTTATAGCAGGGCATTATTGCCACTGGTACAGAGATTTTACTTTAAGACAAGACAAGAGCTGGCTTAAGTCAGCTAAAAGAACACAGCCAGTTATTTTTGTATTTGAATAGTATAACCTCCTATGCATATGTATACTTAACTTGCTTGATTTTTTTTTACCTTCAATCATAGTACTGCTATTCTTTTTATTCCTACCTAGACTATATGATTGCATTAGTGAAATGTATAACATGTATTTTTCATTTTGTGCTTGTATCTGAGATTGAATCAACATTTGTATCTCTACATTGTATATGTATTGCATTGTTATTTATAAATGTGGAGCTTTTTTCTTTAGGCCTCCACTGAAAAAGGACATTTTGTCCAGTTGGACTTTCCCAGTAAACACATGTAAAATAAAATAAATAAAAATAAAAATGTAAATATTATTGAAAAATTTGCTGTATTGTATAGTTGGGAAGTATGGTATTTTAATACATAACCTCTGACTAATGTCTAATATTGTACTCTATATTTTTGCTACAGACTAATGCATGCATACTTGCTTTTACAGTTCAGATATGCATGCTCAATTTGATGCAACTCTATAAAATACAAAAAGCTATCTTTAAATGTTAATGCTACAATAACGCTACTCTTCTGCTGCATACATACATACATGCTTCACTCATCCTCACCAGTCTAGCCCTATGGTCTCAGACATTGCACTCATGGTCACTGGCAGCTATGGAAAAAACAGAACAGAACAGAAGACCATTATGAATACTAGTCTTGCCTATATTAAGCTATTCTAAGTCTTACAAGTACTGTCTGTAGATGCTACTTACACATGTGTGTGATGTCCTCTGTCCTAAATTCCTCAATCCAGTGGTTGAAAGTATCCATCTTCCTCCTCTGTAGGTCATTATAATGATGCCTATATTGCTCTTCAGTGTGCAGGATACTGGTGGCACTGGATACTGGCCAGGCTAAACTATCTCAAATCTCAGACTTTTACTAGAAGCCAGAATAGTCCCCCTACAGCAGCCTGTCACTATAGTTCTTAACTAGGAGTCAAATAAAAATCTAGGTCCCTGGACACCAAACTCTGTGCCCTAAAGCTGGCACCTTCCCCACAAATGCCTGCCATGTCTGCCATGGATCTAGAACAATGGAGATTGATGCTTACAGCCAATTCCAGTTATCACATTTACTGACATGCACACACTGTTTGAAACTGTTGCGCTCCACTTACCATTTCTCAAATGTCTCCAAACATTTAGAAAAAAATAAAAACAGTTACCGAAACCAGTGCAATTAACCATTTATTGCAATCCGAAAAACTTGCAATTCAAACAACTAAGCGCTTTTGCCAAGTAATCCAAAGGCATCTTCAGAGTTGTTCAAACATTCTCCCCACACAGGTTAAATACTAAAGAATGCTGTTTGTATTACACAAGCACCTACCCTCTTTTTTTGGCGCTCAAAATTTAAAAAAGACAGTGCATTTACCTAAAAAGCTATTGTTCGTAAAAGATACTCCAGAATTTATACATTTTATCAAAATACTTCCTAACCATAAATTTCATTGTTACATACTGAATCTATTTAAAATGTTAAAAAATACATACATTATACATACTTCATAAATACTGAAAATTAGGCATGTCAAACAATTTGATTATGTCTAATTTTCAAAAATGGCTTAATGGAAATAAAATCATTCAAGCCAGGTTCCATAGAAGCATTTAAATTCAATTACCATAAAGATTCTTTACTTTCAAGCAGCAAGTCATTATCACCTCCGTGTTCATTCTTAAAAACTCTATCAATCACGAAAAACACAAACTTTTTGAAATTGATACTTCTTTCCGAGTGTGTAAAAATAGCATTATGTACATCCTTATTCCTAATAGCCCTTACATGTTTGCCTATCCTGTCCCTCAGTCTACGAATGGTTTTACCCACATTGAAACTGGGACAGGATAAGCAGGTAGTCACATACATGCCATGCGTCGTGTTACAATTGACCCAACTTGGGCATGAAATAGAAATGTCACTTCCCTGAATAAAAACGTAAGGTCCATCATTTATATATCTGCAAAATTTACAATTCTCACATTTGGACATATTAGATTTGTATAATAGTTTGCTTATTTTAGTTTCTAGTATATTTTTTATATTTCGCCCCCTACTGAAAACTATTTGGGGCTTTTTACCAAGAATTGTTGACATGTCCCAATGGAAACATAGTTCCCAACATTGATTGACAATGCTAACAATCTTGGAACTACTATCATTATATTCCAAAACCATGGCATTAGTCATATTACTCTCTTGCAGAAAATCTTTATTTTTATCTTTAGGCTGCCATTCAGACAATAAAATAGGTGCAAATGTTTGTTCCTTTTTCTTAATAACTTCTTTTTTAATATTCAACAATAATTTTAAAGGGTAACCCTTTTCCAGGAACATACCTATAAGATTGTAAATTTCTGTTTGGAAGACTTCTTCACTACTAATTATTCTTGACAGTTGTACCATCTGTCCTTTAACTACACTGCATTTTTGATGGTATGGATGGTTACTGTCAAAATCCAGCAATGTATTTGAACATGAAGCCTTCCTGTAAATTGCACTTTGTAAATTATCCACCTTATTCAATAAACGAATATCTAAGTAATTAATATAATTTTTATTCCATGTACTAGTAAACTTCAAAAAATCAGTAGTTCCATTGAGATATTTCACAAATTCATCTGCTTCATGCTCATCCCCTTTCCTCAAAATTAATATATCGTCAAGGAATCTGCTGTAGGACAAAATTCTCTCGTTATATTCTGTTTTTAAAATAAATTCAGTTTCCCAATCCACTAACACTAAATTGGCAAAATGGAGGCACATTTTGCCCCCATTGCCAGTCCTGAAATTTGATGAAAATTTTCACCTTCAAACATGAGAAAATTGTTTTTTAAAACTATCCCCATGAAATCAACTAGTACTCTAACTAAAGCCATATCTGAAACCCCCAAACTAATAATACTATTTTGAAACATCTCAATGCCTCTATCATGTGGTATTACGGAAAATAAATTGACTATGTCGATTGTCAAAAAACTATATTGGAAATCATTAGTATTTCTAAATTTTGATAATCTACTCAAACAGTGCCAAGAGTCCTTAACTATGTGGTCAACTTTATTTAACAAATACTTTAACTTATTGTCAATCCACACTGATATAGGTTCAGTTTTAGACCCCCTTGCTGAAACAATCAGCCTAAAAGGTGGATCCAAAATAGATTTGTTGGTTTTAGGAATACCTGGGACCATATGTACTCCAGCCCTATACTTACACCTGCTGCCACAGGACTAGTTACATGACATTCCCTATTTTACTAATCATTCTTAAGGTCTCACTGTTACCCACCCCACAATGCTACTTACCGGGTTTGCACAATGCCCAATAATTTAATGCATCTGGTTTTTATTTTTAGCTGCCTGGGTCTGGTTTGCTTCCTGGGGAGTCCCATTGTCCAGTTTGTTCACTGCTGTGCTTCATACAAATGAGATAAGCATAGCCAAACCCAGAAATCTCTTCCTCCAGACCCATGATTCAACTAAGCACCTCAATGTGCAAACAGGTGTCTCAAAAATATATGTATATACAAACAAAGACAGAAAAGGAGAAAAAGAAAATAAAAAAGGGCAAGTAGTTGAAATGAGGAAAATCAATGTATGACATACACACAAGAAAATGAAGTCTCACATCAGATATTTCTACAATGATCTGGATTTGAACTCTCACTCCAATGCACCTCTTTGCCACACAAACAGCTTTTTAGCAAAGAACTGAACACAATCTGCACACAACCTTCTGCAGCTGTATCAACAATGATATCAAACCACACAAATGTTATTTGTACATTTATTATTTTTGGATGCAGTGAACCTAGTGATCGCACAACCTGTCATGATTATTGATTGAAAATATACAGCTATGTCTTATATTTCTGTGTTTGTTGGCCATTCTTCATTTATCTGACCAGTAATCTGAGACATGCAGTGTGTAAACTATTATATATCATTGGTCTTAAAATGTGTGAGGGTATTAAGTGGAAATGATATCATATAGAGTTGCCAACAAATGAAGGTCAGGTTGGATGTTAAGGAACACAACCTGTGAATTGTGTGCTGCTTACTTACATTTCCAACCTTGCATCTAAGAGTTTGTAGATCTTACCTGACACACCCAGTGGAAGTAAGGCAGCCTGCAATACTGTTGTGTTTTCCTTCTCCCAACTACTAATCATTCACAGCTGCAAATAATTAAAAAACAAACACTGGATCCAAGTATTTGGGATTCAGCAATTCTAATGAGTTCACGCTTCATTTCCATCTTCATTGTGCTAACAGCCCTGAATCTACACCATATTAGAAGGCAACCATGTTGTTAGAGTGTATTAAGGTTGAAAGTAATTCTGCTACAAATATGCAAAATAAATAAGGTATAACATAAAGCTTGCTTAAATGTAGAAATAGAGATGTGTAATATGTAATTAGCACCAATACTAAATGACTGTGCCTTGAAAAATAAGGAATCTGCTTAATGGACATGTTTCCTTACAGACTCAGCAAAAATGTAAAAAAAAAAAAAAAACAATTCGGTATGCTTTCACACTGTCAACAAGGATGCTGACCTGCTTCCTTAATGAATGGACATGCTTTTAACAGAAAAACAATCTGTATGTGTTTTTCTTATATGTTTCCTTAAAAATATGTTTCTTTATACCATCAAGCAAGGAAGTTTGAATGGACATGGTTTTATCAAGTCAGCATTCCCGCAAGATGTTTCCTTAAAGACGATATCAGCATTGCTTTTCTACAGGATGGAAAACAATTCTATTGCATGCTTTCCTGCAAACATCAGCAAACAGATGTTCCCATACAAAGTCCAAAATAGAATACCAAGAAGAAAAATAGGATCTAAAAACACTATAAAAAGACTGTAACAAACAAAATTGTTAGAGGTATTTTGGTAGGAACACACTTGTTCTGAGGTAATGTACAGGAGAATCATCTTTCATGCTGATCAAGAAGTAAAGTGGTGCAGTGTAACGAAAGCTGCAACAGTAAGCCATGTGGTTTGTTATAAGAATAAGTTATTTATTAGTTACTACTCTTAAACTAGCAGAGTGTTGTGCTGCAAAGTATATTCTTTCATCAGTGTACATTCTGCAAGTTTCTGTGTGCAACAGACTGTGAATGCAACTATAACTAGACTTCAATTTCAGCAAAAAACAGCCAACAAGACTTAGTGTCTTAAGATGACTTTGGTTCCAAGACAGTAAGCAGCACCTTGTTAATTAATTTTTCAATGGTGAGCCTAGCCTGCATTCGAAAACAGGGGGAGTGATGCCTGCAGAGGGTCACTTCAGTGAAGTTGTAGTAATTAACATTTGTACATATGTGTAAATCCTAAACAGAAATACTCCAGTTTATATAACTTGCAGAAGTAAAGTTCCTCAGACGTCTGAATCCAGATTGAGCCTGCAGTGCAGGAAAGTCACAGTGCCATAAATTCTCCATGAAAGGTGAACACCAACTTTTCACAGCAGCTCGCTGCCTGCTGTGTTTCACCAGCTTCTCGAGTGACTCCAGAAAATTTCCAGCCATCTACAACAACAGCCTGATCACCTGTTTTCTTGCTAAGTGGTAAGACCTTATTCTGTGTCACAGTTTTAGTATGGATGCTATTAAACAGAATTCAAGCAGGTGTAAGCCAAGCTTTACTCTTAGTGTAGCAGAACAACCAGATAAAATATGGAGTAAACTGCAATGTTGGTATACACAGCACATTAGTAAATGTAAAACCATATTAGGGCAAGTTGACATACAGGCATTTTGCAAGTGGGTTGTAACATTTTATTGGTATCTGCAACAAAAAGAAATGAAGCATATCACAGTAAATGTTTATTGTGTGACTCAACAGAAACTGCATTTTGTGTGCCATACCATAAAAAAGCTCTGCATGCTATTGCTCAAAAAATAGACTGTAAAGATAAACCTTTTCATGATAAAGAATTAACTAAGGGTAAAGTGTTTCCATTATATCCAGATGTAAAGCAGTTTTGTCCTGTTAATACATTAGTCTCTGAATTACAAAAACAGTCACTTCTGTTATTGACAGAATCCCCTGTAGATCTTGTGACACCCTTCAAAAATTATGTACAACCGTGGAATGACACCATGGCTAAACATACAGATGAGGACAGAAACAAGGCTTATGACAAATTTACAGAAGAATGTAGTAAATTCTTAAGAGACAAACAAGGTGAGTTTAAACAGTTCAGGAATGACATTCAAGACCTTTGTCAAAAGTGTATAGGAGCCTTGTAGTAAACAGATGAATCTAATAACAGGTATCATACATCCCTTAAAAAATTACAAGCAAAAATGACAGACCTTAAACAGCGGTTGAAGGAAATGGAAGAAGAATTAGATGTGTTAACAGAGATTAACCTACAGAATACTATTTTAATATCCCAGCTTAAGGAAGAGTTGCAAAACACAAAACCAGTCCAAATTATAGAACAGGGACAGGGAAACACCACAGATGTATATACACAGTCTAGGTATATACCACAGTGGAATGATAAAAAAGGCATATTTTATAACATGCTTGCATTTGAAGAATGGGTGGCATATACCACAGGATCTGGTATATGGACAGATGCATTACTTAGATGTTTCTGGATTTTTATTCCCAAATGTTTTAAAACTTTCATTCAGTTAAAGTAGGATGCTTATCAGTTAAACAGTAAAGTAGGACATATGACAGCCATTTTAATGGCATTTACACAAGGGCAGCCTCTCACAGCTAAGTTATTAGATAAGTTCAACATTACTATAACAGATAAATAAATTGAACAAAGTGAACATTTTAGGTTTGCCTTTCAAATCATATATCAAAAATCAGACAGAGACATTGGGAAAAAACAGCTAATACATTGCTTCTTAGAGCAAGTAAAAGAGGTTCCAGGGGATATTAAATGTATCTATGAAGAAAGTTCTGATACCCTCACTGATTTGATGCAAAAACTAATGAGGGGACGGACTATGGCCGGTGATGGGACATTATACTCACACCATGTCTTTGTATTTGGAGATGATAGTGAGCCATTTGAGGTAATTGGTGACGTAAAAAAACAGGGGAAGGCAACAGTGGTGTGACCAACCACCAGCAGAAAGAGCTGCGTCAGCATCACCAGCTCCTGCCTCTATGTCTGTAGCACCAGGATCAGGCACAGGTAATGAACAAAAGGCCCCAGCATGCTTCTTTTGTAAAAAAAATCAAGGACACATTAAGCAAAATTTTGATAATTACAAAGCCTGGCATAAAAAGAATGAAGAACAGGGGAGTATTTCCAAAAACAGTGCTGAAAATTTTGCAAGAGAATTCAGAAAAACAGGATTATGTACAAAAACCTTACACTATTGGTAAAAGTAGTTATAAGGGCCATCAATATACAGGAAAAGGGGAAGTATGCCCTGTAGATTTTCAAGCAGCTTTGTCTATAAATCCAAACATCTAATAGAACAAGCAGAAGGAATAGCTAGACAACAGTTAAAAAAAAAGATTGAAAGGTCTAAATATGTAGATCATTCAGACACAGAGGAAGATCACAAGCAAGAATACGAGGTGTGTCATATTGCATTTGACAATAAAGGGGAGGATGAGTGGATCTCCTTACAATAGGGATTTGCCCTCCTACTCTGGTATCTTTTCTGACTACTTTTAAAAAGGGTCAAGATGGGCAACTAATGATTGATATCTGGTTAGAGGGGTCACTGTGGAAAAATGTCTTATTAAACACAGGAGCAGCATCTGTCACAAACAGACAGTTACCAGCAAATCCTATAAAAAAGGTTTGCATTTCAGCATTTAATGGCATAGGTTGCTATACAGTGAGTAGCCAAAATATGGACATAAAGTTTAGCCAAGAGGGACAGACATGGAAGGGTGCATTTTTAATGCATCCATCCTGCTCAGCTACCATTATTGGTATGGACATTCTAGGGCTTTTAGACATAGTAATTGATCTACCTAATGGAATCCTGTGGATAGGAGACAAGCAAAAAGGAGAGGGAGAGCAAAGTACAGGTTGCTATGCAATCTCTCTACCTGAAAAACCTGACAAACCTACAGGATATGTGAATACAGACAGTGTGAATGTGTGGCAGCATTTACAACAGCAATTCCCGAATCTATGGCCCAAGGGTCCCAGTGATTGTGAGAAAGTAGAAAGCCCAGTAGGAGTAGGAAGTGATCAGGACTATATACCACATTTTTAAAAACAATATCCTATTCCTAGGGAGGCAGAAGAACATATTGCAGAATGGGAAAAGGAAGGGATTATACAAAAAGGCAGCAGTCCAACAAATTCACCAATCTGGCCAGTCAAGAAAAAAGATGGTAGTTATCATGTTTTTATTGATTTACGGAAGGTTAATCAATACACTACTCCCACAGCACATTTGATTCCAGGAGTCCCAGAGTTGGCTGCACATATTAAGCCACAAAGTAAGTGGTTTACAGTAATAGATTTAGCAAATGGCTTTTTTGCAGTACCACTCAGGAAAAAAGATTGGCCAAGATTTGCCTTTACATTTAAAAACCAGCAATATGCCATGACAAGGTTACCACAAGGATTTCAAAACAGTCCAGTTATTTTTCATCAGGCAGTAGGATCCATTCTGCAACATTTTGAAAAGGATGATTCAGTATTACATTACATTGATGACATTTTAATTCGGTCACAGACAGTAGAGGAGAATGTATGGCTCCTTAAAAGAGTTTTTCATACTCTACAGCAGGCAGGGTTTAAGGTTAAAAGTGAAAAAATTAAGTTTATGTCACAATAAGTCAAGTTTCTAGGTATTATTATAAAACTGACAGTAAGGTCTCTGCCCTATGCATGTGCAAGGCATTTTACAAATGGAAAAGCCACTGACTATAGCAGACCTACATAAATTTATGGGAATCATGAATTACAACAGGGAATTTATAGAAGATTATGCAGCTGTGTCTGCTCCCCTATACCAAATGTTACAGGAACAAAAGAACTCCACCTTTTTAGAGTGGGGATCCCATGAAGAGGAGGCATTTTCATAAATAAAAGTACAATTAGCACAAGATACAGAATTAATAGCACCCACACCAAGGTTATCATTTGTGCTACAAACAGCAGCAGGGAAAAAAAAACACTGTCTGTGGTACTACTACAGGAACGGCCACATGGTGGCGACAACATAATGGAAAAAACATTACATCCGATTACTTTCTGTAGTAGAAAAATGACTCCAGTAGAATTGGGCTTCCACCCATGTATACAGCAATTATTAGCCATTTACTGAGGTATTAAACAAACTGAGTATTTGACTGTATTTTCCAACATTATAGTACAAGCACCACATCAACCAGTAAAAGCTCTGATAGACAATTTTGAAATGCATAAAATCACAGACGGTATTAGTCAAGCAGTTTTTGCAAAATAGATGGCACTTTTCGGAATGAAAATTGTCACTATACAGACAGGGGACAAATACTATTTGTCAAACCACATGAGATATGAAGGGAAACAGCATAACTGTTTAGAAAAGATAATGTCATTTGATGTGCAATTGTTAGCATTTAATTTTGATCACTTTAAGCCATCCATCTTTGTGGCTGGAGTGTGATATTGGGACAAAGGCAGATACTGGACAGAATTTGCTGTAGTTCCAGAGAATCCACAGCTGCGTTCTCCCAAACTAATCAACTTACCAGGGCATATATCAGCTCAAATAGCTGAACTGGAGGCAGTACTGTATGTTCTAAAGTATTACAATCCTGTTAACAGTTTTTTCAGATAGTGCTTATGTAGTAAATTCTTTAAAACTGCATATGGAAATCTGGGTAAGGTGAGGATTTGTGGATAGTGCAGGTAAACCATTATGGCATGCTAAAGTATTAAAAAACATATATAAAGTTATAACAATGTCAAATCAGCAGGGAGATTACAGTATCTTAAAAGTAAAAGCACATCAAAAGCCAACCAGGGAAACTTACAGGTGAAATGCATTAGCTGATACATTGCCAAAACAAGCAGCACAAAATGGAAAGGAACTTCCAGCATATGAGCATGCCAGTGTAGAAGTTAGTGCCTTAAAAGAGTTAGATGGAGAGTGAATAGAGGAAGACACTGTAAATATACAAAAACAACAGGGCTTGAAAGAAGAAGAAACTGATCAGTGCAGGCTAGCGGGTATACCACCAAAGGAGTACGATGCATATATTACCTCCAAGGGGTTACAGTTGCCATATGTACCATTTCAGTTGACATGCCAGTTGGTCAAGTTAAATCACCAAATACTGGGACATGTAGGAGCTAATAAGCTATGGGCGATTGTAAAAGAAAAGTTTTGGAACCCAAATTTAAAAAAGGTCTGCAAGCTAATTGTAGAAGAATGTTTAATCTGTCTGCAGGTAAATGCTAAAAGCAAAAGGCCTCAGTTACATCAGGTGCAGCCAGCGGATGGGCCATGGTATGCAGTTCAAATAGATTTTGCACAACCTTTGCCAACAACAAAGGGAGGTTACAGATACCTATTGGTAGTAGTGGATATTTTCTCAAAATGGGTAGAAGCAAGTCCTACCAAAACAATAACGGCAAAAGCAACTGCAGAAGCTTTATGGAAAATATATATTTTGCCATTGGGGGTGGCCACAGGTCATATAATCAGAAAATGGCCCACAGTTTGTTAGTGATCTCATTAAACAAATGTGTAATTTGTTAGACATACAGCAAACCACCATACCATGCCATGGACAATCTAATGGCATTGTAGAATGTATGAATTGGACGTTAAAAGAACGTCTAAAAAAGGCATGCTTGGAAAAGGGCAATACATAGGTACATCCTCTGCCTGGTATTTTAATGGGTATTCGAGTGACACCAAACAGCAAAACAGGTATTTCCCCGTATGAAATAATGACAGGCCACAAAATGCCCATACAATTACCATTTGATCCAGATATACCTAATAGTAGGCCCATGGTAGAAATCAGCAAACATCAGGAATGGCTAAAACAACTTACTAGCATATGTGACTATAATGCAAGGGAGCAGGCATTCCATCTATGGAAAAAGGTGCCAATATTACCAGCTGATGAAAACCTTCCCTGCAGAATAAAAGTATTGGTAAAAACATTCTAAACAGAAGGACCATGGGCTAGTAATTGGCAAGGCCCTTTTGAAGTAGTGGAACAAATTGGACCATTAGTGTACAAAATCAAAGGAAAAAAGAAAAACAGAGCAATGTTGGTACATAGAGATCAATAGAGAATCAAAAATTCTTTAGAGATGTAGGTGACTATGAAAAGGGTAAACCTTTTGATATTTCCAAAAATGTCTCAAAGACCAAAATCTATTCTGAAGAATAGTTTTGATCTTCAAACATTATTATTATAAGGACTTTTCTACCACCAAAGAACAACTGATGGTTCTTTCCCCTAAGAAACATGCTAGTAATATTAGAGCTAGGATTCAAGACACCACGCAATATTTGGACATTATTAATGAAATACAACGGTATTGAATTTAAGATGAATTTTCATAGATCAAAATGAGGAATGAAGATCATACTCTTTCAACTACATTATTCAGGAAATTTCAGAATATAATTCTTTATTACATGCCACCAGCCACCCACAACATATCATCCAGAATATACCCAAATCACAATTTTAAGAGCTATTGGGCCAAAAGTGGCATGAGATACTTACTTCTAAGGAGAGGAATGGGATCATTAACTCTTGGCTTTTCCTCCCACCTCTTAATTGAGGAAGGCTCTGCTGAGCCGAAACGGTCTGTATGTGTTTACCGAGTCATGAGATTGTTCCCTTCACTCTGTTTGTTTTTCCAACAGAGAAAACCATAATGAAATCGGCATGGTTTAAAATGCATCATTTTGGAAATCCAGTTTCGGATGACCAATGGTAAAATCAACCGACAATGGAAACTTTATTTAAAGGATTTTTTATTTAAAGAATAGTAAATGCTGTACTAATTATCATTGTATTGCTTAGTATTAAATTGTATTTACAACCTGTTAATGAAACCATAACATTACAGAAAAAAGAAAGTAAAGAAATGTGGAAAAGTGAACAAGATCGGTCACCATCTTTTAATACCTTTTTGGCAAGACAGTGTTGGTATGCAAAAAGCATGACTGTTTCTAATTGTTGGGTAGATAGTTTAATACCAAAAATAACAGGGTTCATGCCTCTAATACGTATTCCACTAAATCCTCTTAGTAGTTGGTGGGTATTAATAAATGAGACAGGAGGCCAAGTCATAAATGTACAGTTACGTAAAGCAAGAGAACAGTTATCTGCTATAGTGCAGGGAATCACATGTTTTCAACAAAATGGAACTGTTCCAGTGGGTAATAGTAACTGTATTCAAACAATTGAAATGATAAACTTTCACAACACATACCAGTACATGGAGTATTTTTTCATGGGTTTCCCATTTTAATACCAGTTAAGGGTTAGTTAATATTAAGTGACACAGCAGTATTTCATTTTTCACAAAATGATAAAAACATGTGTAAAACCAATATTACATGTTGGCAAAGCAAAACAGATAAAAACTTTACAGTTGTGCATGATAAAACTAGTATGGGGCAAGTAAATGCCAGTCAGGTAAATAGCAGTGTTGCTCTGTCAGATGGGTTATATTACATTTGTGGTAAATATGCTTACAAATGGTTACCAAAGGGATGGGATGGCACCTGTTATACAGGGCTAGTGGTACCAGCAATGCATCATGTAAAAGAGTTACCAAAACGAAGTATTAGAAATGCAAACAAGAAAAGGGATATAATACCTGTGATTGAAAGCCCAGAAAATCCAGTAGATAACCTAGATACATCACGTATCTATCACCAACATCATGATTATATTAAATTAAAAGATATGGATTTAGGAGATTATGTAATTTCTGAAGCAGGTATTTTCCCTTGATATGGGGCTGCAAAAGCCATTTGGGATCTGAGAAAGCTATCTAAGCTAGTTGAGATGTTGGAAAATGTGACTTTCAATGCAGTCCTTGACATTACTGTCGAAATGTCAGCTATGCGAACTATGATTTTACAAAATCGAATGGCATTAGATTACATACTAGTATCCCAAGAGGGTACATGTGCTCTGATAGGAGAACAATGTTGTACATTTATTCTAGATAAAACAGAGTCTGTAAAAGCACATTTAGAAGTTATTGCGCAAGTGTCGCAACATACTAGAAAAAACTGGAATGGCAATTGCATTGAGTGGTTTAGTAGTCTATTTACAGGATGGACAGAAAAAATCACTATTTTTTTAATTTCTATTATTATTGTAGTGCTTGGTTGCATATTATTTACATGTATTAAAGTTTTTTTAACAAGAGTTAGTCAATTTACTGTTGTCAATTGTCATAATGAAAATATATTACCAAATAATCTGAATTTGTCTCCCTGGTTTAAAATAAAATGGGGAACTGTTAGAGTCTATTAAGGTTGAAAGTAATTCTGCTACAAATATGCAAAATAAATAAGGTATAAAATAAAGCTTGCTTAAATGTAGAAATAGAGTTTAGCAATATGGAATTAGCATCCATACTAAATGACTGTGCCTTGAAAAATAAGGAATCTGCTTAACTGACATGTTTCCTTACAGACTCAGCAAAAATGTAAACAAAAAAAAAAAAAGAATTCTGTATGTATTTCACACTGTCAGCAAGGAAGTTGACCTGCTTCCTTAAAGAATGGACATGCTTTCAACAGAAAAAAACAATCTGTATATGTTTTTGTCATATGTTTCCTTAAAAACATGTTTCCTTACACCATCAAGCAAGGACGTTTGAATAGACTTGCTTTTATTACGTCAGCATTCCCACAAGATGTTTCCTTAAGACAATATCAGCATTATTTCTCTATAGAATGGAAATCAATTCTATTATATGCTTTCCTGCAAACATCAGCAAACAGATGTTTCCATACAAAGTCCAAAATAGAATACCAAGAATAAAACAGGATCTAAAAACACTATAAAAAGGCTGTAGCAAATGAAATTGTTAGAGGTATTTTGGTAGGAACACACTTGTTCTAAGGTAATGTACAGGAGAATCATCTTTTATGCTGATCGAGAAGTAAAGTGGTGCATTGTAACTAAAGCTGCAACATTAATCCACATGGTTTGTTATAAGAATAAGTTATTTATTAGTTACTGCTCTTAAAGTAATAGAGTGTTGTGCTGCAAAGTATATTCTTTCATCAGTGTACATTCTGCAAGTTTCTGTGTGCAACAGACTGTGAATGTAACTATAATTAGACTTTGATTTCAGCAAAACCCAGCCAACAAGACTTAATATCTTAAGACAACTTTGGTTCCAACACAGTAAGCAGCACCTTGTTAATTAATTTTTCACATGCAGTTAGGCAAACTGATGGTGAGGAGATTTGTTTTTGTTGCAAAGACTGTACATATGCTTTTTCTTCAGGATATTTATTCACAGAGGAGTACTGGACTTCAGAAGGTATGCTTTCATTTTGTCAGCTACATACTGCATATGCTGGAATGTGTTTAAGAAAAATCTGATGCAAAGGCTTTTACAATTTTATCTGTATGTATTACTTAGACGTGTACTGATGGCATGGGCATGTTGGTCAAGCCATTTCATAAGTATACATGATTGCCAGTATATAAAAATTGAATGTTGTGTGATAAATATGTACAAATGTTTCAGGGACAGTTCCTTTGATAGCACAATTAGCATTTCAAAGATGGTTTAATGGCAAAATGTGCCATTTTCCTGCTCTTTTTGAGGGAGAGCAAAGGTGAGTTACAGTTCTGGTACAAACAAGGATAGACTGTTCTTTTGTTAGCAGGTGTAAAGGTGAATTACTGTTATGGCATCAACAAGGACATGTTTCTCTTGTTACTCTCCTTGCTTTGCATTCTGACTGTCGTTCATATTTTACATCTGTAGACTGTTGTATGTTTCTCCAGGTGGTAATACTGTGGCTACCTTTTCTCTTTTATGTGGAAACAATTATTTTATAGTTATGGACACATGTATTATCCTTCTGTTGTCTTTTAGGACTCCTAGGAATATGCCACCCAGGAGTGTCAATCCTCAGAGACCCCTTTTCACCATTGCTGAGAACCAGGGGATAGTGGTTGCCTGTAGGCAATATGGTGCTTTTCTGCTGAAAATGGGATGGGGAGATAAGGCATGTAGTATGTGAATTTGGGAACAGATAGTTGATGATCTGAATGCTGTGGGTGGCCATGGCAGGACATATGAGAAGATGTGCCACAGAGCCACTAATATGATCACATTTTCACAGAGAAGAGCAGCTGCAGTTGGCTGTGCCAGGTGGTTCCAGTGGAGGGCTTGCTAGGAAACCACCACTAACACCTATGAGGAGTTCCTGGCCAATATCAGGGATCCAGACAGTTCCAAGGAGAGTGCAGTAGATCATGTGCTGGTTGTTGGAGCAACAGTTTCAGAGACAGCAAGCACATCACAGGAGAAACGTCCAGGCAGACTTTGGTATCTCAAAATTTGAATACCGTTGTATAGTAAAACAATTTAAATAAATACGTTATTTCTGTGTTACATGTCTTTTTTGGGTGGTGATTGAAGATTGCTACAATTATTAATTAAAGTTGGAGTTGTCAGACAAGTTCTTGTTGAAAGTATAGTTAATGGATATATAAAGGGGTGAAATTATTACCCATTGTGTTACTGTTAATTGTGATGATATTGCCCTTAGTTCCTGTTTAACTTCTTTCAGGACTATCTCGATTGCAGAGGGGTATCTCATCTGCAGATGGTAAGCCAAATATTTTTATGTCAGTACTGCTGAGCTATTTAAAGAAATATTTAGTATGCACTGGTGATGTCAGATCTATTGTGTGTATTGCTGTACTGTCTGTAATAGTGGTAGCACTGTTACTTTGTTAGCATGCAGTATATTGGACTATAGTAGTGTACATATTAATTTCTTTCCTGTGTCTGTTGCTTTTTATCACAGGTGATCAGGAAAGTAGGAGTGTGGGCCTTCTGATCATGATGGCGGCCAAATTGAGGTGCAGTCAGGGGGTGCAAAGGTTGAATCTGACACTGAGGTTTGCATACAGCCATCCCTGCAAGTCCATCAGACACAGCCAGTAAGTCTATGCCTGTCCATTCCATTGATCCCTCAGATATTGGACAGGTGGAAGGCAAGGCCATTGATTAGGGAAGTGTGGCTACTGTGGCTTCACTGCTTTTTGACTCTGATTGTAGCCAAAGTGTGGGTGAGGTATCATGCAGGAGGGTTGACAGGGGTGCTCAGAGGGGGCCTGCTGTCCCTCATCCACCTGGTGCAGGTGTATCTTCCCATGCCACTCAACATATGTTTACGGCACAAGCACATTCTCATAGGTGCTCCAGACAAATGCTCAGGATTGTAGATGTGGCACATTCTGACATGCGTGACTGCCTCTACTGTGTTATCAATTCAATAGACTGGATGAATGACATGTTGAAATGATGGGTATCTGTGATGGACCAAGGGGTGTCTGTCATGGAGCAAGCATTGTCTGTGATGGAATATCTGCTGGGAGGAGACTGGCTTCCTTGTTGCCATAGGTCAGCCACATCATCTGCTGTCAGCCAACATAGCCATGCCTGATCATGCTCCCATAGTGGCAGTAATTCCACTGCTCTATCAGTGAGTGTATTGTCTACACATAGATATGGCAGGCCATGGGATCATGGCCCTGGGAATCCCCTTTAAGGAAGCTCATCCAGCAGACGTCAGTCACATTCAGGTATCAGCATTGTATCTGACCATGGGCATGGGCATGGCAGTGCAACTCCTGGCAGAGCCAGTTCTCGTGGTCAGGGATAACAACATCTGACCATGGGCATGGACATGGCAGTGCAACTCCTGGCAGAGCCAGTTCTCGTGGTCAGGGATGACAATGATGAGCTTCCACCTCTACCACGCATGGCTCACACCTGTCTGACATACTAAGATGTAGAGCCAGCACAAAGCTTGTCTGTGTTCATGCAGACACTCACACAAAAATTTCACCTGGAGGACCCCTACAAACATACACACTACAGTCACTTATTTTGTCTCACTGGCCATTTGTTGGTTTATCCAAATGTATGCCTGCTTCACTTTCTTAATCACATATACTCATCGACCTTTTATGACAGTCTAGCCCCCCCCCCCCCACAACACCCTATGCAAGTGATAACTGTGCCATATCCCTGTTTTCTATCTTTTTGGATTCAGGGATACATAAACTTTGTGTCTGATGCTCAGGGTGCAATGCTAACTTAGTGCTTAGAGCTTAGTATATCTGCATTTGTGTTGTTGAACTGGTAATTGTACATTTCACTTATATTGGCCTTGGAAAGTTACACAGTTGATAGCATCACAATTTCCCACCTTTATAGTGAATGACCTTGTGAGAGTTCTGAAGTCAGAAACTGCAATGTGTATCATTACTAACTTCTCTATGTAATGATTTTCTAGTACAAACATATAGTGCTAAAGTGAAGGCATGCAGTGGTCATCAGTACTTCTGAGAGGTACAACTGTGTGAATCTTTGATGCCTAACGTCTACTACTTAGCAATGGACGCATATAAGTCAAATAAGTCTCTGCTGTCACATATTAAGGTAATTTCTGTTCAAATCACTCCCCTTCTACTTGCTTACTGGACCAAGCAATGAAGTACAAGGGTATGCCACACATTCATATTATTAAACAATAGACTCCAGGTTCAGGATTTACCTTGTAAATGCAGCAGTCACCACAGTTTTAGTTCAGTGCTGACTCTGTCTGATGCAAGCAGTTCACAGGCAATACATGGGGAGGTAAAGATTGTGTGAGTTTCCTGGCATCAATGTTACTATATGTATGTGAGTAGGAGGAAGGTTTTAGGCCCCTAGGTGGTGGGCTGGTGTGCTATGTGTTGTCTGTTAGCCAGTGCAAGGGCATACTGAGCATGCCTACATCTGCCTACATCCACAGCAGCTGGTGGTTCCCCCTCTGACTCCTCATCTGCCTGTGGTTGTGTGAACTTGGCATTGGTGGTAGGATGTGTGCCCCTCCCCTTGCTGATGCTGCTGAAGGTATTTCCTCAGGATTATGTAGTGTTGCATGGCACACACTGTGAGTATTTCTCTTCATGTCCATGGGTTGTACTGCAAGGCTTCCCAGATATATCTAGGCACTGGAACTGTGACTTCAGCAGCCAAACACATGTTCTATGCTATTTCTGATTTGAGTGTGTGCCTCATTATGGCATTTTTCCATGGGTGTGGGTCCATTTCTGATGGATGTCATCGGCCACGGTTCCAGTACATAGCCTGTATCCCCCAGTAAATGACCCTATGGGATATCCCCCCTTAGCAAACAACTGGTACAGTTGGGAGATGTGCCAGATATGTGAGTCATGGTAACTGCTAGGGTTGTCAGCACATACGTTCAAGATGAATTCCTTGGCGTTACACATGACTTGGCAGTTGATAGAATGGTAATCCTTTATGTTTATGCAGCGCCTACTCTGTTCCGCAGGTGGTGCCTTTATTTCTATATGTGTGCAATCTATGGCACCTAGTACTTCAGTGTAGTGTGCTACATGGTAGAATTCTTGCATATTTCTGTACCTCTCCTCAGAATTATGGGGAAAATATATGTGGTCACTGGCATGTTGGAGCATAACATTCATGAATTGGTGGAGGATCCTGGATGCTGACAACTGTGACACTCCTAGCATGTCCCCTGTTTGTCTCTGAAAGGTACATGTAGCTAAGATTCTAAGGGCTACACATATTTTTGCCTCCACTGGGATGGGTTTCCCTTGGTTCTCCCTAGCTCTGAGTTGAGGATGGAAGAGGTCACAGAGTTTCTGCAGTGTGCCCCTGTCCAGCCTGTAGTGCTCTACAATTTCCACATCATGTAGGTTGTGAAAAGTTAAACGGGGCCTGAAAACTTTTCTCCTTCTAGGGCTAGGACTATTGACAACAGCATCGGTATTGGCTTCAGCCTGTAGCACATACAAATGAATTAAAGCAACAGCAGCCTCTAACATTCTGTCAGTGTAGACTCCTTTTTATGGCTGTATTCCAAAAGTTTTGGAATTCGCAGGAAAAACCATCAGTGAATCTACCCAAATGTTTTATAACTTATTGAATAGCTCCAGCATGTTGGATTGGTTGGTTAGCATGCAATTCAGCTGCTTATGCTATAATTAGCATGCCGGATGTTGACCTTGTTTGTGCAGAGGTGCACACCTCTACAAGGAGATTACCGAATCTGAATTTTATTGCTACCATGTGTGCATCATGCTATGGTGCACACATGGTGGAAAATGACCATTTAGGGTTTATTGAATCCCCCTGTATATGTTTCTTAGCAACATTGTTCCAGATTTGTGAATCGAAGTAACTATTAGACCTGTTCATAATATGGGACCTCATAAAATGGGGCCTTAAATGGAAAGACATAACTTTAAACTTGTATACTTGGTAAAATGTTTTACTAAACTAATGCAAATTATTAATAACTTCTGATAACATGAATAAACTAAACAGTGATTTTCCACAATGTGGATTTTAGATTGGGTAAATTAGGAATGGTTAGTTCTTTTTTATAGCATTTAATCAAGAAAAAGATCATAGCTTCCAGGTCCCAGTAGTTTATTTTGAACTTTAAAGTCATTTGCAATTACACTCCATATATTTGATAATTAGATTGCATGAGATACTAATCTGTTTACACTTAAGTTAATTGATGCTCAGTATAAGTACCGTACAACAATATAATACACATGGTCATTATCATGGGTATACTATCCAGGGACATTGCTGGGCTGAGTACTGTTTAATATGCTGCTGTCTATCGTATACAGTACTAACCAACGATATTTGGCTTACTCATCTCAGATAACTATACAAGGTAAAACACAAATAGCAAGCTTCACACAGGCAAAATCACATAAAGTTTCTCCACCACTTTATTTGGTGGGAGGGTGGCCTAATGGTAAAGGTGTTTGCCTTATAAATGCAAGGTGCAGGATTTGAGTCTCACAAAGGATAATTGGCTAGGCTTTAAATGACCCAAGAGGGCAGTTAGCTTAGTACTATTCTATGTTCTATATGTACCTCGGCCTTTCAACTTCAAATAATAATTACATCCTAGTGCTCCATTCCTTTATACCCCATTCAATACAAACTCATGTAATTAATCAATTAATTATTTAAAGGCATATACATCACTTGAATTTCATTTAAACACATTCCTATAAATTAAATACATTCAAAATTACAAGTTATGATGTCAGGTTACTATCATATACTTCACTATAACTATAGATTTTAACACATTTTATATATATATATATATATATATATATATATATATATCTATATATATATATATATGTGTGTGAATTAAATACATTATAATGTCAGATTGCTATCAATATTCATTCCTCTGGGCTGCAAAGTTTTATAATTTATAATACATCTGTATTCCAACTTATCTAAATCATCTTTAAAGCTTCCCCCATCTTTAAAAATGGTCGAGACAAAACAGTATAAAACAAACTGACATTATTACCCCTATGTGTGGAACAAAAGTGCTCAGCTACTCGACTAAACATGCTTTTATTCCTAATGTCCTTTAGATGTTCCAGGATTTTTACCCTCACCTTCCTTTTAGTCTGACCTATGTACCATTTTTCCCTCTCACTTACACAGCCTATTATATAAACAATGCCTTGAGAATGACATGTGTATCCTTCTTTTGCCTTGTATAACTTTTCATAAATCTTTTCTCCATCCAGATGTTTAACTTTACCACATACACTGCAGTTTCCACATGGCCACATACCTTTCCTTCCTATCTTCTCAATATGCAGTCCGTCATCCCCCCACTTAATATTTCCTTCAAATTAGGACATCTACCATAAGAGAAAGTTATATGTTCAGGAAATAGGACCCCTACATTACCATCCTCCTTAATCATATACCAAAAATTCCTTATTATTTTCTCCATTCTTAAACTGAAGGGTGAAAATTTTGTAACAAAGAACACACTTTCCTGTTCCTGTTCCTATTCTACCCTTCCCTGAGCAATCTTCCCATCACTATAATGACTTTTCCTAATCCATCTATTTCTCCTATATTTTTCCTTTTCTTCACCCAGAATTATTTTCTTAGCATACAAAAAATATCTTCTGGGTATCCTCTAGATCTTAATCTCGACATTGTATCCTGCAAAACATCTAGTTTAAACCTCTCCTCAGAAGTGTTCAAAAATACTCGCTTCATCTCACCCAATGGTAGAGCCTTAATTAAATGTGGGGGATGCATACTTCCTGCGTGTAGGAGGTTATTTACTGCTGTAACTTTCCTATAGGGCTTGAATTGTATTTGATCTAGTTCTGTCACATACAATTCTATGTCTAGATATTTAATACTCTTAGGATTTACTTCATATACAAATTCCAAACCATGACTGGTTCTGTTCAAATCTACCATAAACTCATCAAATTTCCCTTGATCACCCTTACAAATGAATATTAAGTCATTGATAAATCTACTAAAAAATATCACATTTTCAATAAAATATGTGTTCTGATATACAAATTCTTTTTCAAATTCCCCCATGTATACTATGGCATATGAGGGGGGCAAATGCCACCCCCATTGCCGTACCTTTTTTCTGTAAAAATAATTTACCCCCCCCCCCACTTAAAGTAATTGTGGGTCAGGCAGAATTCAAGCAAAAGTAACGAAAGGAACTACATGGTCCTTCTCCCATAACTTTACCCATAGCTTCCAGATCTCTCCTAGTCTCAATGTTAGTATACAAGGATTTTTATATCCCTGGTAGCCCAAAAATAATCCTCTTTCCACTTTATTTTACTAACTTTATCACATAGGTCTTTAGTATTCTTTATGTGTGATGTCACTCTACTGAAATACTTTTTCAAGTGGAAGTCCAAAAACATTCCCACATTTTCCATGTAAGAACCTAACATCGAGACAATATGTCTTCCTGGGGGACATTGTAAATTCTTATGTATTTTGGGCAGTGCATAGAATTTGGTGTCTCTAGGTTCTTTTCTAAATAGTTTTTGAACATCCTTACTAGTAAAGAATCCTAGCCTTTCTCCCCTTTCTAATATTTCGAGTAATTCCTCATTGAATTTGCACCTAGGGTTAACTTCTAGTTCTACATATTCACTTCTCACCACAAGCAAATCCATTATCATTTGTTCATACTCCTTCTTATTCATTACTACCCAATTTCCCCATTCATCTGCTTGGCGAAAGACCAATTTATCCAGTTTTAACCTCATCTCCTGTAGATCCTTCCACTCATATTTAGTTAAATTATACTCCTTCCTTTCCCTACAAAATTGCTCAAACTCCCATTCAATTTGTCCACACGCTACAGTTTCCTACAACTTAATACACATGGGGGATTTTGGAGGCATAAATCTACTTTTATTTAATGCTACACTAGGTACTTTTAAATGTCCATACCCAGTATTAAATTCATTATTTAAGTAGCATCCTCATCATTTTCATGTACATCAACTTCAAACCATTTTTTTTCATTTCTAACATTAGTTTAGTTTCACAAATACTGACATTTAATAATTCATCTTAAATTTCATTCTCAGTTTCATTCATTACATTTTTATGAAATGGATGAAAAATATTGACCTCAGTATAACCTCACTTAAAACTTAAGGTGTGTGTGTGTGTGTGTGTGTGTGTGTGTGTGTGTGTGTGTGTGTGTGTGTGTGTGTGTGTGTGTGTGTGTGTGTGTGTGTGTGCGCGCATAACAAATGGGAATCCCACATTGATTTTCTTTCATTTCATTTTTATTAAAAAATGCCCTTAAGTATATATTTTTTTGCAGAATCTCTTCACATCAATTATAACATCAGCCAGACTTGGAAATCTAGTTGGCACAAATTTTGGGCCCAACTCCAAAACGCTGGTCAATTCTGCAGATAACTCACAGTTAGACAAATTTACAAATTTTAACTTTTCACCTCCTTTAACAAATAGTGCCAAATTTACAACATTCATGACACCACTTGCGTCTCCACTATTTAAATCAGCATGTGTTATGTCATACTGTGTATCCCCCAGAGCATTTTCCTCAATTAACAATCCCAAATCAACTGTGCTATTTTCTAATAATTCACCAATGCTCTTGATATTCAAATTGCTCATGACACACACACTTGTCTATAATATATATATATATATATATATATATATATATAAAAGTGTTAAAATGTATAGTTATAGTGATGCATATGATAGTAACCTGACACCATAACTTGTAATTTTGAATGTATTTAATTTATAAGAATGTGTTTAAATGAAATTCAAGTGATGTATATGCCTTTAAATAATCAATTGATTAGTTACAGGAGTTTATATTGAATGGGGTATAAAGGAATGGAGCACTAGGATGTAATTATTCTTTGAAGGCGAAGGCCGAGGTACCATATAAAGTGGCGAAGAAACTTTATGTGATTTTGCCTGTGTGAAGCTTGCTGTTTGCGTTTTCTTGCTTATGAGACTGTGAGCGTTTTTATTAACTATACAAGGTACTCCAAGAAGGCAGTGTATGCCGAGACATCAGAGAGGAATACATTTTATTCATTGGGTTCCTGGTCTTTGTTTTTCATTGTATTTGCTGATGCTCTTTTGCTTCTTTGCTGTTGTCTTTGCACTATATAAGGTTAACAGCGCTATCTTATCACAATATGTTGCATGAGCTGCAGTACTCATTTTATACTCAGTTTGGTCAGTATTGTATAAATGGTATAAGAGTTAATTACTTACAAAGTAACATGGTGGCAAAAAATTAGTTTACTACAGTATTCCAGAAAATTCCAGCCCAATTTAAAGAATATGTACTTCCAAAACAAAAATTTCACAGAATATTTAAATGTTATTATTAATAATGTGCAGATAAAATGTCTTAAGTATAATATAAAATATCTGCAGTTTCCTCCGATGGATTTTTGCCCCAGCTGCCAGTAGAGACTTATGGTAGACTTCTGCAAATCAATACTCTTTTTTTCTACTAATATGCATCAAAATCTTATACTACCAATTCTGTAATTATAATTTAACAGATTTGCCTAGTCTTGAAAACATTCACTGATATCATTCTAAGAAAATGAAAGGATAAGATAACCTGGTTTTGCTTGATAGGCTGAAATGACAAAATATATATTCAATTACATAGTGACTCTTAAGGGAAGGTCATACCTAGCTCTTAATGCATGGATTACAAAAACCTCTTTAATACTCTTGGATTTACACCATTTTCATCAAATTTCCTTATAATGCTTAGCAAATAATGGCTAAAAGTAAATATTAATAACACCGACAAGAAAAATGATTGTGTCACTAATTCCTTATCTAGAAAATGTAATAACTTATCATAAGTGGTCCTCTCTTACAATTTGTTATCAGCATTTAAAGAAATAAGTCAAATAAAAGACAGGATAGAAAATACAAAAATGACTCTGAGGAAAGCAAACCATATGCAAAGTTATTTGAACATTCTTTTATAATTTTAAAAGACACGTATTTTGTCTGATAGGATAGCAGTTACTTTCATATACTAATTAAAGAGCATTATAACTCAACTGTAAGTTATGCACTACCACAATCGGAGTCTGTCAATAAAATTCTATATTCATTTTTTTCGTTGAGGAGCAGTGCTACCTTTTGTGTGGAGGATATCCTAGTACTATAATTATTAGATTAAATCACTCCTCAGAAAATATTGCTACCTCATTCAACACACACTTCACCCAAACCATACTATCACTAGCTAAACAACACAACACCCCTCCACTCCAACCCACACCTTCAACTAGTAATCTCCCCACTGCCTTCTCTTTTTGTCCTGTACCTACTTCCAACATAAAAAAACTTAACTAAACTTAAACCCACCAAATTAGCAGCAGACAGCCTCCCAAGTGAATACCTACAAATCGCAGCTGATGCTCTGGCCTACCCAGTATCCAGCTTGATTAACCGATCTCTGTCAGAAAGTTACGTTCCCACTCTGTGGAAAGTATCACATATATATCCCCTCCACAAAGGCGGACCCTCCACAGAACTAGCCAATTACTGCATCATAGTTATTCTCTCTCCACTCTGCAAAATACTAGAGAGATGCATACACTCTCAGGTCTCAGACTACCTCCTTACTAACAACCTCCTTTCCAGTACTCAGCATGGTTTCAGACCAAACCATAGCACCATCACTGCCTTATTCTCCTTTACTAACACTATCCTTCAACATAAAAACAATGGCTATCTCTCCTCTGCTACTTTCCTAGACCTATCTAAAGCATTTGACATGGTCCCACACAAACAACTTATCTCTGTCCTCAATAACCTATCCTTCTCACAATCGGTCACCAACTGGTTTCAGAGTTACCTGTCTGACCGCCAACAATCCATTGTATGGCAGAATGACATATCTCCCCAACTACCTGTCTCCATAGGGGGTCCCCAAGGATCCATCCTTGGACCCCTACTCTTCTCTGTTTACACCAATAATCTAGCCTCTGTTACCAAACATGGAACACTCATACAATACGCAGATGACTCGACCATCATCTGCTCAGCCCAGTCCCTACCAAAGCTGCAAAAAGTCACACAGGAAGCCTTTTCCTCTGTTGAAACATGGTTATCCGATGCCCGATTAATAATCAACCCAAACAAAACTAAACTACTCATCTTCCAACCCACCAAACATACTCAAAACAACTCTAACTTTAACATCATGGCAAAAGACAACACCACTATATACCCAACTGAACACACCAAATTGCTAGGAGTGGAAATAGACAATAAACTAAAATTTGACATTCACATATCCATGACTATAAAAAAAGTCCACAAAAAACTAGAAGCGTTATACAGAAATAAGCAATTTCTCATCAAAGCAGCAAAGATTTCAATAGCAAATTCCCACCTTATCTCCACCCTACTTTATGCCTCTCCAATATATACCAACCTAAGGCAATGTGATCTAAACAAGCTAGAGACCTGCTACAACAAAATCGCCAAATTCGCCACAGGGGCATCCTACTATAGTCACCACTGTCTCTCACTTGCTGAACTGGGCTGGCTTGAACTCCCTCACCTCCTTCAGTGGTATCAACTCTCACTCGCCCACAAACTAGTAAATCATCCACTAAATGTCCCATCCCTCCAGAATCTACTCCAACTGTATCGCACCACCAGACCACCAAGATCCAGCAGCAAAAATCACTTGCAGATCACTAAAGCCAGTAACTCTGCTGGTGAAGCACTATTCTCTTGCACCATAGCCAAATTATGGAACTCACTCCCACCCACAATTACCTCCATACCATCATGCACCCACTTCAAAACTTTACTAAAAGTGCAACTAAAAACATGCTGGCTATGCCCTTGCAACTCCCATTCTAATATCATCCACCCCATCCAACCACTACCTTTCTTTCCACTCCACTAACTACCTTGATTATAGCAAGCTCAGATGCTCATAAGCCTAGTACTTATTATACAGCACAAACTTCTTCTTCTTGTAACATTTGTTAATGGCTGGTATGCACTTCAGAGATAAAGATTCTAGTTGTCTACTGATGTACTATGTTCTTCATCTGTAAATATGTTTTAAGTAATTGCTATGTAAATTGTTAATCACTGTGTAATCCAATGTAAATACTGTCTGTTTATTTTAACTGTGGAGCGTTTCTCCCCGGGCCTCCGCTGAAAATGGACCTACGTCCAGTTGGGCACTCCCGGTCAACAAATTTAAATAAATAAATAATAAATAAATATTGTTTGAGTAGATGTGTTACTCCCTTCTTATTTAGAACTCTCTTTTGCAACTTTATTAACTGTCAGTAAGAGTTTGGATAACATATGGATTTGCCTGCCATGCCTACACAAATAATGGCTTGAAGTTTAGATGATTCTTTAAAATGATAATATATGATAATTTAAGGAAATACACATGTTGTGGTGATCTTGTACATTTTTATCTGAGTCTTCCTCCATATGAAGCATCGACTTTCTCATCAAAGGTATATGATAGTAAGGAGTTTACCCACAAAACATTTCTGCAAGTCTGGAGAAATGTACTTCCTACAACACCGACACAAAGGTAATGAGGTAAATGAATAGGTCACAAAGATCTTGTAATGGGTTGACCAAGCCAGATTCTTTTCCAAAGGAGCCTACTGTCAGACTACTGCATAACTGTGACATGAGACAAAGAAAGGAACAGGGTCGTGTTTTTTCAAATAGTCCACTTGGAGATATACAAAGAGAAGATGACTAACAATGAAAATGTATATGTGTGCATTTGCTAAGCAGTTCAGTTTGAAGTGAACTCTGCCAGAGACTCCAAGGTGTTAACTTTCATTACTACATTTTTCAACTGGGGCAAAATCCCTGCAGCTCAAGTACATATACTGGGTGTGATTGCAATCTCAAAGCCTTACCTCTCTAAATATAGATAATAGAGAGTGTTCACCCTTAGGGTAAGGTATACACATCATACTTTCAAAGTTCAATGCTATGAAATAGTACAACTGCAGTATGCAACTAACAAGGCTTCATTCAAAAACTTCACCTAATGATAGCTGGAAAAAAAAACATATCAATGAAACCTATATATTCCACATATGCTGAATGTAGTGAGAATTTTGCAGTTATCATGAGTGGTATGTTATTACTGAGTGTGAAAATTGACTCTTTTTAAATTAGGTCAATTCAGGGGAAATTCAGATTTCTCTGTAGACTAGCATCCCCAGAGCTAATTATATTACATAAGAGGCTACAGAAGGCAGGTCCTCCTGCATGGAGGTGGGGGGGGGGTCCTGGGTTCAAGTCCTCAGCAGTCATACCTTTAGACTTCAGCCACGCCATGTGTTGTAACTGCTGTGATCTGTAGTATGTAAAACTAGATAGGGAGGAGCTCTAATCTCACTTCAGCCCACTTGGTGTGTGTGTGTGTGTGTGTGTGTGTGTGTGTGTGTGTGTGTGTGTGTGTGTGTGTGTGTGTGTGTGCATGCATAACAAATGGGAATCCCACATTGATTTCCAAATTCCAATGGGCCTGCACTTTGAGTGGGAGGTTGGCATAGTGGTTAAGGTGTTCACCTTTTATGCACAAGGTGCAGAGTTTCATTCGCAAATGGGGTAATTGACTGGGCTTGTAATGGTCTACACGGACAGTTAGCCGGGTACTGATTTATGAACTTATAACAGAAATTCATGGAAATAATCATGAAAAAACTTCAAAAGATATGGTATGCTTTAATTTGTTGGGGTACATTCTCCTTTCCTTTGTTGCAGTTTCCCTGACTGCTGTGTCTTTTTAGAAGAATGGGGAAGTCTTAAAACTTTGATTCAGTAGGAGCCTTCAGGCTTCTTGTAACAGTTCTTCTTTACACAGTGAGTATTGTCCACGTAAGATGTGAATAAGCTTTTTTCCAAACTGGGTGTGTCTTGAATATTGAACCATTTCTTTCATTAAAATAAAAGTATCATTCCACAAAACTTTGAAAAAAGCTTTGAAAAATTCCTGAACTTTTGGCCAAAAGTTTTGAACCATATTACAGTTATAAAACATATGTGACCAATTAGTCTTTAAATTATTTTAACATATCCAGCATTCAATATTAATTTCTTTTTTCATTTTAGCAGTTCTCAATTCAGAATTATATTATTTCGTAATCATTTTGTTTTCTTTTAAAAAAAGTTTTAATAAAACACTTTAAGCAAAAAAAAAAAAAAAAAAAAGATAAGGTATGCAAGCCAAACTGGCTTGGTAGAATTCAACTTAGAATACCTTCCTAACTCAATAAAGAACTAGTAATTTCCGTAAATAATTTTTCAATAAATAATTGAAGAATTGTATGGTTACCAAAAACTAGAAGAGATCAAATTCTGTCATACAGCAGAAGCAAGAGAATGGATGAAAAATATTGACCCCTCAATATAACCTCACTTAAAAGTTAAGATCATGGAATCTCATATGAAAGAAAGACATTTACAGTTTATTGGAAACCAAATAAAGGCAGAAGGCTTCACATTGAAAATGACATGTCAAACAACTAGGACTGAGTTCATTGGCTGTGTAACCAAGGTAGCAACGGTAGCAAATTAGAAAGGGTTTGTAGATGTGCTTTGCTTAGTTTCCAGTGGAGCAAAAAAATGGGTAAACAAATTAACTTTGGAGTAGGTCACTGAGTGATAAAATGTGTTAAACATTGTGTAGACAAACAGAGACAGAATACCACTCAAAAAAAGAGTCCAACAGATGGCTGCTAGCTGGGTAGCACAGAGAACAATGGTGGAGCTGTACCTGTTTAATGCCCAGACTGGTGATATTGCACAATATCCGGATTTCTGGATAATGCTGTGTATATATGAAAGATGATGGATACACATGTCATTATAACAAGACAAAAGGAATTGTCAAAATATATAGCAGGTTAAACTGAATACAAAAAAAATCCAAAAAAATGCATCTGAGAAGTAATACTTTGTGAAACTGTAAACAACTAGACAGGAAGCAGCAGAAACAGCAGTGTAGAAAGTGAACTGGTGATACTCTTACCGAGTTTTCTAAAGAAAATCACTCATTATGGAAAATATGTAAGCAAAGCAAGTGGAATACTAAGTCACAAAGATAAAAGCATCTGTGGAAAACAACAAGTTGTTATATGCCTGTATAAACAGACAATGACACTCTCTCTGTGGCAGATTGTGCAATTCAGGAGACCTGATGTTACTAGCATATCAATACAACAAAGAAAGTACAGAGGACAGCAACAGAAATGCACATGAGGTTTACCAGAGGCCATGTAAAGACTAATAGATTTTAAAATGGAAATTCTTGAAAAAATAAGGTATGAATATTTGGAGAGGAGTATAATAATGTATTTAGGTACATCAGTCAAATCTATATAGACTGACCAGATATAATTTTTAATAAGCTGTCAAATAAGAACAAAAATATCACAATCTGATGATATGAAATGAGGAACTCAAGTGAAAAAACAGGAGGGAGCTTTTTTATTTATTTACTTACTTTTACAAAAATAGAGGTTTATGAGTGATACAGCTTTTTCAAAAAGCTGGTGGCACCAAACAACAAGATAATTCATCACTGCATGGGACTAATAATTCCCTGTGACAGATACAAGGCAAAAATAAATAATCTGCTGGTTACCCAAGTCTTTAGTTTATCGAGAAAGTGGGAGTTATGCAGGCTAGAAGGCCAAGTAATCCCTGCCTGAGACTGAAATTTATCGGTATGTTTTTATATTATCTCCAGGCCATAATTTTGAGAATCACTAAAGCATTCAGGTGAAAGAGCTTTACAAAAGTATCCTAAAAAATGAAAGTAAATCAGCTTCAGTAGCACCGATGCACCTGTGAAACCAGTGTTAGCATTCATAGTAGTTTTCAGGAGTGGAAACATTTGGGAAAGAATCTAACAGCTATCAGTAATGCATTTTGTAACATGTTGGATCTAGTAAACAGATAATGAGTTTTTAAAATGTGTGCTGCAGTACAGAGCATGGGAGCATTCCTATAACACAAAAAGCAACCAATATGTATCAACATGGTAGTGTTGCAAATTAAAGTTGTAATGTGGTCTTTAAAGTTGCAGGAAGAAAATGATAATTTAGCAGTGACTCACATTAACATTTTATTTTTCATTTATTTACTTATTTTTAGTTTATTTACTGAATAACTGGGGTATTCTGCTGGCACCTATCAGCCATGAACTGGGCACAAAGATAATAAATTTATGGTATAAGATAAGTTAATGCAAAAGATAACCAGAGATTCTCTAGGGGAATTAGAGATACTTGAGAAGTGCTATGACAACTGTTACAAAGCAGAGAAATGTGGAACTCAAGAAAAGGCACACATGGATATTTATGGAAGACTTAAGCATGGCAAGGTTAGAGGTAGATGAGGTTCAACAATTAACAGCTAAGAAAGGAGAGGATGAAATAAAAATAGTGACATATAATCAATCTGCAGTAAAGTCTCCAGGAACAGATGGTATTTCTGTGGAAGTTTAGAAGCTAGGAGGGAAGAACATGATAAAGATCTGGAATGTATTTTAAAAAGTGGAGAAGGACCAACATCCTGAAATAAAGCTGTCATGGCTGTAATACCTAAAGGTGGTAAAAGACCCATCAGACTCAGATTCATACCGACCAATTTCAATAGTAAATCATGAATACAAAGTCTTTCTGTCTATAATAGCTAGAAGAGAGGCAAAGGTGTTGCCAAAATTGATATATATATATATATATATATATATATATATATATATATATATATATATATAGATATACATATAAATAGATATAGATAGATATATATGGATCAATGTGGTTTTGTGGGTGGAGGCCAACATTAATATTACAATGATGACTCAGAGGGAATCAGAATATAAGAAAGTATGCTGTTTTTGGTGGGTCTCAATGCAGAGAAAGCATTCAACAGAGTAAGCTAGGGTTTTATGAGTAGGGCAATGAAAGCATTTACATTCTCAGATACAACAATAAGGTTAATTAGGAAGATATATGAGGGATCAGAGGCGAATACTGAAGCTGTAGGGTTCCCTTCTGATAAGCTGTGTCTGAATGGAGGAACCAGGCAGGGGTGTCCTCTTTCCCCTTTGTTATTTGCATTATAGATAGAGTCATTGGAAAAGAAAATAAGGGGTCAGAAATTCAAGGGTATAATTGGTATGGTCATCAAGAAAAGTTGGCTTTATTTGCAGATAATATTATTTTGCACCTGATAAAACTACAAAAGGACATCTCAGTGTTTTGGAACATTTTGAGAAAGAGTCAAGTTTTTTGGGCTATAAAGTTAATGAAGATAAAACAAAGGCTATAGTTGTAAACTATGTACCCACGCATGAGTTGGTTCAGCATTAACCATATTTATGGTGACACAATAAAATGAAATATTTAGCAGTATGGGTTAAAAGGATTCTGCTATGACAGCTAAGGATATGTGGGAAGAGAATAAAAGAAAGATAATAGTAAAAACTGAGAAATTGAAAGCTCTTGTTTATGGATACAGATAGCAAGATACAAGCAGTGAAAATATTTTTAGTCCCTTTAGTTTTGTATACAGGTGAGGCAAATTTTTATCAACCAGAGGATAAATTGTGGACAGTAATTAATAAAGAGTTGAAGGATTTCTCCTGGAAGGGAAGAGTGCAAGGGTCAAGTAGGACAGGTTGATCCTTCCAATAGAACAAGATGGTTTAGAATTACCTGATTTGAAGGGATATTTTAGAGGTACACAGTTAAGGCTCATATACATAACACAAGCAGAAGGTTATAATTCAAAGTGGGAAGAAATCATGATGATGAAGTATGGGGGAAATTCAAGAGAGAGGGGATTTTGGATGCAGATCCTTAATGAGTATAACAACAGCCATTCAGAATATTCTATTCAGAAATATATTATATTCATAACGTAGCGGAAAGTATTCTAAGAAGTAAGCCAACACAAGAATGGAGAAAGCATATTCTGCCGATAGGGATAACTGCAATTAAGGTAACAGAGACTAGGCGAGACAGGTCTAGAATTTAATGGAGAAAGCTGGCAAAGGAGACAAGGTATTGGGAGAAAGAACTAGAGAGGAAAAGAAAACATTTGGACTGGAGACTATTGACTGCCTTCTCTATCAAGGATTGATATCAGAGTATAGGCACAGAGAAAGGGATAGGGGAATCCTAAGTGAAAAACCTGCTCTGGTAGAGTTTTATTTGGATCTAGAACTGAAGCTGCTGTTAAAAAGGGCTAATTAGCAGGACATATAAAATATTGCACAGTAACGATAGCAATCAATCAGAGGAGGTCAGAAAAGATTGGGAAGAGAAATTGGATAAGCAATTCACAAGGAAACAATGGGAGGACATATGCATGGCTTAACATGCAACAAAGTCTAGAAAATGTAGTATTTTAGCTTGGAAGTATTTGCATAAGAATTTTTGTACCCCAAGTAGACTCTAAATAGTTTTTCATCAGGTACATGGCAAATGTTGGGGGTATGATGGAGAGGTAGCTAGGAGCATATGTTTTCTGAGGATAATGAGTTGGCAGACTTTAAATATTCCCTACAGAGTACTCTGTCAGGAATACTGGGTGAGCAAAAGAGTGTAATGAAGGAAATGAGTTTTTGAGCTGGGACACAGGATATGAATTGCCTAGACATAGTAAGGTCTTGTTAAATTGAATTCTGGTGGCTGCCAAAAAAAATGCAATCACTAGAAAGTTGAATCAAAGTCTAAACCAACTGCATCTGAAGTAGTGAGTATTGTAGCAGAGATAAAATAAGTGGAAGTAGGAACTATAGAAAAGGGTAGGAACAAACTACATAGAAAAAAATGGAAATTGTGAGAATAATACTTGCAGAATATTATTTTGGAGAACTGATGTTTATGGGAAGGCAGGAAATGATTAATTTAATTAATGCTGGATTGATGATAATTGTATAAAAAATGTATGTGATATATAATGTTTGTAAAGGTGAAAGTGTTAGCATGGTTTGCTTTCTTTTATATAAATGTATATTTGCTTATGTCTTAAGTGCTAATTTAATAAAGGTATTACAAACGGTAAGTTAATGCAAGACAAGTTATCTTTTATATAATGTACAAGAAAAGAATACAACACACAAACACACACATAAATTAAAAAAAAAAAAAATATATATATATATATATATATATATATATATATATATATATATATATATATATATATGTGTTTATATTTACATTTACACATAAGCTGTGAAGCTTTCTGTCTCAGTCTGTATCTCAAAAGCATGACTATTTGGCTTTCTCAATGAGGATTTCTTCAAAGTTTGGCAGTTGGTGTTGAGGTTATGGTTGTGAGCAGGCATTCTGATGGTACAGGATTTGATTTAATAAGCCCTCATTTGCCTGGTTTGTGACCTTGAATAACTTACTTAAGCAGATAATACTGCCAAGTCACCCCAGGAAAGGAACTGTATGTCTAGTTGATATACCCAGTTAACAAATAAGTATTACTAGCAAAGATTTTTTTCAATGTTACTAGAGTGTTGTTGTATTTAATTTTATTTGGTAGGTGGTTTCCTGGAGCAGGCCTTGTTTTAGGAAAGGGTTTCTCTCCTATAGTGAGATTGACTCTGGGCCTGGAAATTAAGCAACTCATCTTAGCTGTTTCTTAGAGTTTAAGTTTGGCCTTTCAGAGGTAGTTTCCTTTTGAGGGGAAAACAGTATCCTGTTCTAAGAATGTTGAACATAAGGTACCTATTAGGAGGTTGGCTATGTTTGGTATTGTGTGCTAGTGCATTGTCTGAAGTACTTCAAAACTGTGTGTTTTTTATTCAGCTAGCAGTGCACATTTGACAAAGGTTTATTTGTACCATAATATATAACCAGTATTTGGTCTCTAATAGCTATCTAGAATCATAACAAAACACTTATGTAATAATATCCATTCTGAGTATCATCATGTGGGTTAATGGTTAATGGAGTATATACAGGGCATGTTTCTACTAACTATTTAATGTTGTTTCTACATGAAGTGATACCAGCTGATTTCCTATGTACTGGTATGTGTGTGTGTGTGTGTGTGTGTGTGTGTGTGTGTGTGTGTGTGTGTGTGTGTGTGTGTGTTTCATACCAGTATACTGAAGATATACTCTCATTACTTCCAGTCTGTACTGTCCTATTTAGCTAAAGACACACATATTAAACTGCAACTTTCAGATGAAGTCAACATTTGACAGAGACAAATCTGTTTTCTTTGAAAAGTGTACAGCCCTTCTTGTCTGACAGTAGAAATACATAGTAATCATATTCCTGATAAAACCTTTATCCATTTATGATTTAGTTCAAGACGTCTGTGCTTTCATTACTTAGAACATTTACCTGCATTTCTTCCTTATTTTATACTTCTTTCTATAATTTTTTCAGTGTTGCAGGCAATGAACAGTTTCCACACCACTACATACTAATAGCCAGCATGTCATTTGTGAAAGTAAATAGTGTTGCTGTTAATTCTTAACCATCCAGAGTAAATCCTTTCCTTCTGACAAGTCAAGACAAAACTGAAAAAAGCATACCACACTTACTTAAGGTCAATGTGTAGCTTATTATTAGGGAGTGACAGACAATCTCCCATAAACGTCTTTAGCTCATATGACTGACATTCTACATCTATGGCACAGTGGTTAAAGTAATGAACTGGAAACAATCTGTGTCCTTCAAACATGAATGATTTTGATTCTCACAGTCTACACTTGCAAACTATGTTTGTAAACTAGTTTACGAACATTCTTCAATACTTGGAGGAAAATTGTTTTGAATTTTTGATTATTTATTTGTGTAAACTTAATTACTAATAACTTTGGTGTGAAAAAAGCTGGTTTAATCAATGACCACTACATGAAGAATATTAATTTGGCATCAACTGATCAAACAGAACATTACTGGTTTTCTTTTTTTTCTTTTCTTTTTTTTTATTTTGAGAAATAAAACCTCAAACACTCCAATGAAGACAAATTCCATCAGTATCCATCTCTCTCACACATGATATTGCCACACAAAAGAGAAACTTATGAGTTCCTCTATTTGCCAAGTTTCAACTGAGCCTGCACTGAAATAGTGATCACCAGTTAAATGATTAGGTGCTATTTTGTCATGGGGTAGTTTATCACTTCTTATTTTTTTAACTTGTTGAGATGGAAATTGTGATTTCCATTCAAAGATACCCAGTCACTTCTTATTTTCCTTTTAAAATTACTCTGAACCTTGTAATGTCCTGTAATGTGCTAATATGTCTTGCGTCTGCTTTCTTACACTGTTTGGTGGACTGTACCTTCCTTTTTATTTATTTATTTATTGCCTATTTTACTAAAAAGGGTTTCATAAGCTTTTAACCCATTTCTTTTGGCAATACTAAGCATGTGTTTTCTAAAGACAAATAAGTATCATTCTGCACAGCGTTTCTCTTTTAGAATGACTTGTTGTTTACTGATTATTTCTGGCTACATTATTGATGCATATAGTACGGTGCTGCTACCCAGACAGCAAGGAGCTGTCCTGGCCTATTTTCTGTGGTAACAGCGGAAATGTTTTTTGTTGTCTAACCTAGTATGGATAAGTTGCATAAAGACATCTGTGTACAGTATGCAAATTATACTAGCTCTGAGCAGTAGTACAGCCCTGGCCTTCTTCAAACACAATTTAGATCAATGGATGAGGAATCACAAATTCACACCTAGGGTAATGCCTATGTCCCTTATGGACAGGACCAGTCTGTAAGATACTTAATGTGCAGGCACAAATCCTTGCCATCTTCTACTTCCTAGGAGTCCTATATTGAGTAAAATCAGGTTATATTGGCTAGGTTTGTAAGGGCCCTTAAGCTGTCAGCCTAGTAATCGTCTATGAACCTATGAACTTATGAAGAAAATAGTTAGAATTTAATAGATTCACCACCCCCATACACCTTAGTAATATATGCTAACCCTAACCCTTCCCCTTCCCCTAACCTGCTTTTTAAATTAAAAAAAAACATTCCAATACACTAACACTATACACACAAACACACACACACACACACACACACACACACACACAGACATGCACACACACACGCACACATGCACACACACAAACACTCACGCATACAGTAAATACGTCCCCTAAACTAACCATAAATACTTACAATCACATGTACTTAATCTATCCCCTTACCTAACCCTTACTCTAATCCTAACTCACACACATTCACAAACACATGCACACACATACATATCTACCACCCACATACATAAACACATACCTACTACACATCCATGAAAGACACACCAAACAAAATGTCCATCCGATTAATGGGATGTTCAACCATACACACAAGTAACAAAAAGTCTATTTGATAAATTAAATGTTTGACCATAAAGCACTGCACTTATGCCTGGCAATCAAAGCATTCATTGACCAAACTTGAACTCATATATAGATATACATAGACATATGCATGTACACACACACACACACACACACACACACACACACACACACACACACACACACACATATACACACAAATGTGTGTGTGTGTGTGTGTGTGTGTGTGTGTGTGTGTGTGCGTGTTTGTGCAAATACATATGCGCACACACACACACACATACACACACACACGCACACACATATCCATACCAAACCTAAGTATTGGTAGGGCAGAAAGGCATGAAGTACACGAAGTTGAGAAAGGAGAACAATCTAACAGAGGTAAAGCAGAATGACAAGATGGTAGAAACAGAAAAGTATGGGTGAATAGGAAAAGAGAGATGAATTATAAGGGGCATAAAAGTAGGAAGCATGTTATAGGATTATGATATATTACATTTTACCTCATTCTTTCTTATCCTCATGCTTCAAAAAAATGAACATTAATAATGAAGTGTAAAAGGCAAACTTAAAAACAGAAGTATCTTTGCATTGGAGGCATTTATTAGATTCAAGGTCTTAAAAAGAAATATGTAAGCCACAATAAACACAGCAAACATTAACTTTGCAATGTCTTGAAAAAATGTATAATATGTAAGTAAGAAGTGAAGTACATACATACTGTCAGGAGTAATTTTTTTGTTTTCATCCAGTTGTGAGCTTTTATATGAGGCTACACAATTCTGTGTATGTTGTTTAGCTTCAAATATACATAGGCAACACTGGTAGAAGCACATGTTCTGAAAGTACTAATGTTGGTGTTTTGAGCTGATTCCAGGAAAGGTACTTGTTTTATGCTGCACTTATATTCAGCTAATGATTTATGCAGTTTAAGAAGTGCAATTTTGTTCAGTTTTGCTGCATGTTTTTACTGTTTGGTTAAATAAAACTGATCTGTTGTGTTTATACAGGTGCCTAGCATTGCTTAAGTAAGTCATGGGCATTCGGAAGCCATGTAGCAGAAATACTGTTATATCCTTAATGGGCCATTTGCATATATCCCATAGTCCTCCACTTCATGAGGTTTAAGGTTACTTATGTCCTCATTTATCATGACCATGATGATTCTTTACATGGTCTTACATATGAGGCTGGCCAAATTTATGGTCCTGCAATTACCTGGACTGGTGGTTGAACCTTCTTTGTGAAAGGGAATGACTGCAGCCATCTTCTATTCCTTGGACACAAAACCAGACTGTAGGCTCCAGTTGAAAAGTGATTCAAATGGACCAAAGAGGTCACATTTCATGCTATTTAGTAAACATCCCTGGATGTTATCGCAGCACATCGATTTAGTGTTTTTGGCCTTTGAAAGTCCATTGATGATCTCTTCCCTAGTAGCGGTTGGGGGGATTGTAGAATGCAATATTTCCTTTAGATTATAGGGGTGGAGTGGGGGGGGGTAATTTGAGCAGAATGTAGGAGCCAAAAGGTTTGCAATGGCTTCCAGTTCAGTGTGGGTGATGCCATTTACAATAAGGTTGTGCATTATAGCATACTTCCTTTGAGGTCGTAGACATAGCTGTAGAATTCTTTGTAGTTTTCCTTTGCCTGAAAAGCTATTCTTTCTACATGTTTGGCCTTTGAAGTATTAATTAACTCTCTTAGCTTCTTTTTTAGATTGGACATGGGGCTTTTAATATGTTGAGATTTGTTCTTCATATGCTTGGCCAAGATTTTTTATTCTTTTGTTGTATAACAGATTGATAATGAGATTTCATCAGGGTGGCTTGTCATTTGAATTTGTCTTATTCTTAATACAAGTGGACACAGCTTGCTCTATACAGCTATCAATATGGCTATACAGGGATTTTGCAAATATCTCAGCATATGCAATGGTGTATACTGGGTTTGGAGGTGGTTGGAATTTAGCCACGGTGTCGTTTAGTAGCGAGAGGTTAGACTTAGAGTAGTTCCTAAAGGTTTTTGGTTTTGCTGGGTCCAAGGATTTAATTTTTATTCAAGTAATCCTTCCTTATGGTCCTCTGACAAGCAAGGACATTACACTATGTGAGGAACATTGATCCTCAATGATCGTAAGTACAAGTTCAATTATGCTTGTACCCTTGGTAGGAGAATGGACCAACTGTTGCAGGATGCTAGTATTAATGAAATTTATTAATGAAGTTTAGAATCACAGCGCTTGTGCATTAGAAATGGTGTAATATTCCCAATCTATAGGGGGGTAGTTGAAATTCCCAGGAAGATCATTTTGGGTGGAATGGTGAGGGATTCTACTACATTGAGATAGGTACTATGGGTTTCTTAGGACATGGAGGGGGATCAATAAGTTGCAAGGATATGGCATGAGACCCTGTTTGGTAAGCTGCACATGTATGAGTTCCAGTTGGTCATAAACTTTAACCAGTATGGATGTGAGGTTGTTTTGTATACAGGCCAAGACTCTTCCACCTTTAGTTCCCTCCTGTGTAGTAGCTGGAGTAAAGGTGTGACAGGCATTATAACCTTGCACTGCCAGGTACAATCTGTAACTTTAAACCATGTCTCCATTGCTGCATAGATGTCTCCAAGGAGAAGAAGGCTTGCAGGGATTGAATTTTCTTGTTAAGACTTCTGGCATTGAACAGTACCATTTTTCGATATTCCTTCATAGGTTCAGTTAAGTTGGGGGTTATCACTTTGGCTTTGCCTAAAAAAGGCACTATGGGAGTGGAAAATGTCTTTGCCAGAATCCAAAAACCTAGCTGGGATAAGCGCAGACCATTACTGGGAAAACAATGTGGTCTGTCAAGCATGTCCTTCCAGGCCATCAAATAGTGTATCATTCTGGATCACCACTAGAAGCTGAGCCAACTGTTAAAATCAATACTTTTCTGTTGGTAACATGGCATCATTCTTGGAGAATGAAGTATGCTGCTCAGTGCTAGGTTCAAACCTGCCTGAGGCAGATATTTAGCAAACTTGCTTATGTCTTACTTCATATAATCAAGGGAGGTATGTCTCAGGTCATTAACACCTACATGGACTATGTCAGAGTCATACTGGTACCTGTTGTTCAATGACCTAAGTGCCTGTGTGACTTTATGATTTCTAGCCCCAGAAAAACAAATAGCATGACTCCCTCCCTACTCAGTCTGGTGTGGGGGACATCGATGTGCCTCACTATAGAATCACCAATGACCAGGAAATTTGGCTCTGTGCTGGTTTGCCTTAAGGGATTAGCAGTACAGGCACTGGATACAGTGTTACTGTGTGTAGCTGTGGGTGGTGTTTTAATGGAGTATTCAAGTGATGGCTGAGGACCCTTTCTCTGATAGTATTGTGTAGGATGTCTTAGTATTTAAGGGCAGTTACCACTTTTGGTTTTATGAGAGATTTTTGCAACCAGCAGTAGAGTGTGTTTACACCTCTTTCATACTTTATCTGCTTTATTAAGAATAAATGGGTTGTCAGTGTTCATGAGGCAATTGCTACAGTACCTCAGAATACCCATCTCAACTAGACTGGCCACAGAGGGAATCAGGAAGTGCAGATCCATGGCTACTGATCTACTAAGGAAGCGTGAGAGAAATTTAAATATTGACTAGGTCAATAACATAAAGAACTTGATAAGCAATGCTGAACTACATGCAAACTAGATGCTCTAGTAGTTAAAAAAATCTGTCTAGACAGTTAGGGTATTTTAAGGGAAAGCTACATTGTGAGAGATTGGTGTCTATTTAGATCACTACTGGGCACTGCTGTGCAGACAGCAGCAAAAAAGGTCAAAAAGTGCAGATATTCAACACATAAATTCTAAATGAATGAAACTGTGACAAAAATAATGTGAAAAGCAAGTGCCTAAACAGTGAATATGATAATGCAAGTCTTAGGTTGTTCATAGGTTCTGAGCAAAGCATTGTGATTCTGCGACACTTAAATAGCAGAGAAAATTCAGTAAAAAAATACAAACAAGGCCCTGTGGCCAATCAAAAACAGCACAACATTGTTTCCTTTATACAATCCCAGGCCAGAAAATGACTCAGATCCCTTATACTCTCACTAAAGTGAAACCAAGGCAGTTCTAAGTAAAGGCTGCAAAAATAGTAAAAACGTGTAGCTATTCAACACAGAAACACTCAATTAATCCAGTAAAAATAAGTACTGAAACAGTGGATAAAGTAATATAAGTCTTCACTCTTATAAAATTCAGCAGAAACTATCAACACTCTTCTTCTCAGTTAGTGTGGTCAGAGCCAAATCATAGTCAATGGGGCCCTATGCAAGGTAATGGATTGGGACCCCCCACTTGAGACCCCCCTACACAGCAGACCCGCCCAGCCAACCTAGTTTCTAATTACTTGGTTATTTCTCCTTATGGTTATTTCTCCTTATGGTTATGTCTCCTTATGGTTATTTCTCCTTATGGTTATGTCTCCTTATGGTTATTTCTCCTTATGGTTATTTCTCCTTATGGTTATGTCTCCTTATGGTTATTTCTCCTTATGGTTATGTCTCCTTATGGTTATTTCTCCTTATGGTTATGTCTCCTTATGGTTATGTCTCCTTATGGTTATTTCTCCTTATGGTTATGTCTCCTTATGGTTATTTCTCCTTATGGTAATGTCTCCTTATGGTTATTTCTCCTTATGGTTATTTCTCCTTGCCATGAATACTGTTCAAACCTATTAGTATACATGCTATTTTCTTCTTCACTATTAAAGTGATTATGGATATTTGGATTTAATTTAAAACTTTTATTTCAAATTTTATAGCATAAACACTGTGAGACATTTGCTAAACAACACAATACAGTCTCACAATGAAAACAGGCTTAACCTTAACAGTAAATTTACCTGCCCTTAAAACTCACATTAATTGAAATTTACATTCAAATGCATCTGGCCAGTCATGGACTAAGTTTACCATTGGACTATTTTCAAATCATTGGCCCCTCGCACACATTTAGGACCATGCACATGTGCATTTGTTCTTTGATTCATCTTCCTGATTGTATTAAATTATATTCTTTCTATAATACAGCACCACTTGTTAAAGTATGTTTTAAATTTGTAATTTTGAACATTTTTCCAGTAAACAAAACGTATGAACCAATATTGACAAAACTGCCCATTCCAGAACATTTCAACAATAAAAAGCCCCTCAAACTTCTTTCATAACAATATGCACAATCTCTGCAGAAGTAAAGGTCATCTGAATAATTCCACATTAAAGAGATCTATAACTAATGACGATATTGCTACTAGCAAACACCGTTATATTTATCAGTGCCTGCTGCCTTTCAAGAATAAATTGCATGTGTTACATTAAAAAAATATATTGGTACACTACTAATATTGCCACAGAGAATGGATGACAAACTGACAACAGGCTCATAGTTGAATGCATATCATCCAAATAAGGACACACTCAGGTCTAAAGCACCCCACCCCACCCCACCCCACCATTAAAGTGCAACACAGTATCAGCAATCCATCTGTATGGCATGGGATTAGAACCCACAGACTTCTGCATCAAAAGGAAGCATTCTACCTGTTGTGCACTACTTTTGAGATTTCTAGCGCAAACAGTAATAACCATTGCCTAAACAAAGCAGTTGCATATTGAAAAAAGACTTAGCATGAGCATCAGTAAACTTCCCTTCCCTCAAAGCTCACAATTCCTTGAAAATGTACTGAAACTCACAATTTCTTGAAAATGTGCTGAAACTCACATCACTATTCCTTGAAAATGTACTTCAACTAATAGTCTGGCAGTTGGTATAAAGGATTCATGCTCTTTCTCCTATAACTAAGGCACCAGGTTTGAGTTTGAGCTTTGGTAAATTAATTTGTCACCCCTAATGAGGGCATTACACACACAGTTTGTTTCAAAATATTATGAAGTCAGCTCCAGCTTAAACATGAGTGCATGTACTTAGAGAAGATATGAATTTTGTGGCTGTTCCTTATCTAGTGGGCCCTAGGAGCCAGCACTGAGCATGGTTTTCAATTGCCTCAGACACAGCAATTTAAATTTTATATAAGCTAACACTCTAGCTACTCAAATACAGGCACAATAAGACTTATACCAGCAATTCCCAGCTTAAAATGGCATAGGATATTCTTTCCTGCCACAAGTGTTTTAAACCAGAACAAAGACAATTATAATAACAGGCAGGATAAGTCTTCACCAGCAATTCCCAGCCTAGAAGGGTGGAGGCTACCCTCTCCTCTCACAACAGGGTAGACCATAGACCTTCTTAATGTAAAATAACTGTTTTGAAGCCCAAGTGTTTAAACCGGAACTAGGACACTTTTAGATTTGCAGACACAATAAGCCTTCTACCAGCAATTCTCAACTCAGAAGGTTGTAAACTAACTCTCCTGCTACAGAAGTGTAGAACACAAACATTCCTAATGTAAGATAACTAGTTTGAAGCCCAAGTGCTTAAATTTGAACTAAAATGCTTATAATAAGTGTTATAATATAATCAGGCTACTAACAAGTAATAATAAATACAGCAGATTAAATGCACTTGTACACTTTAAAAAACATGCAGCAAACAGCTGAATAATGTCAGAATAAGAACAAATACAGTAAAAACAGGTGAATAAAGTGCATGTTTTTAGTAAGTGGGAAAATAAGAAACAGAAGATAATTTGAGTGTAAGAGATTAAGGAGGGGGGGTCTTCCCAGGTGATCTCTTAATGCTCAGTAGAATGCGCTGATTAGATAAGACTGTAGAGAGTATCCATATTCAGACTTATAGTAGGGAATGGGGAACTCATAAGGCACCAAGTTTAAAAACACACAACTGCAGTAGTGCAAGTGGGGGGGGATCAAATGCACTTCTGAGTGTGTAATCCTTCAGATGAAATGTTTAACCTAGACACCATCTGGTGGTAGTTCAGCAAAATATAAAAGATGGCATGGTACCTCTTGAAAAGAGTTGAGAGAATTTCCCTGCTGCCCTGGCTAACTTTTGCCTAGTGGTATGAATACTATTTTGGGTCTCCCCTAAAAACAGGCTACTAGCTTAATGGAATTTGTCAGGTCAATGAAGAATAAATAAATAAGTAAACATAAATAAATAAATAAATACATGAATAAATAAATAAAATATACTTTACACTAATCAGTAACTTGCAGTACAATATCTTAATGGGGACTCTGATGTCTGTGTAGAGACTAAAGAATGATTTAAATCTGCAGAAACTAGTCTGGGTGTGCAGGGCTATCATGCTTTCCACAGGTTTAGACCAGTTACTGTACAGGAAAGGGAAAAAAGGAGAGGGTGTCACAATCTTCAATCAGAAGAGACTCACATCAAGGCTGGAAAAGCAGCTTGATGCACTAGAGCTTCTTAATGTCCAAATAACCATCAGAAAGGTATTGTCCCATATATTAGATAGCTTTAGATCACCATCTATTACCTAAAAAAGCCATAATACCTATCTTTAAGAACTAGAATCACTTAGCATTAAATCCAATACCTTTTCCCTAGGTGATCTATACTATCCTGCTATAGACTGGGAAATGCGTACCTCCACTAGTATACAAGCAAAGAGAATCCTGGACTTTGTTGATACAAATGTCCTGGAACAATTAGTCAGAGTATTCACTTGGGGAGCAACTTCTTGAATCCTGTCCTTACTAATATGGAGGCATTTTGAACCATCCCTTGCATATATTTGTCACATGTTAAGTCTGACCACAAAGTCATCCCCTTCCAAATAAAATGAAACCAGAGATCCCTTCCACCCAAGGTACCTTTAGAAATTTCTCTAAGACAATCTGCCTAAACCTAAATGATACATTGGAAAACTTCAAGTCCTCCGCAAACCTTGTTAACACCACTGAATATGTGAACACCTACATCATCACACTATAAAAGCTTGTAAACAGCTGCATCAATGCAGCTATTCCCTGCAGGAAGACGCCCAGGGCAAGCCGCATAAACAAATTCACAGACTGAAACCATAATATCATCAAGCATTACAATAAAAGGAAGAGAAATATTGCCAAAAGTAAAGAGAATAACTCCCAACATGATAGAGCCCTTGTCACTGAAATAAACAAACAACCCAGAATGAAAGTTGCTGTAAAAGTGGAGGAGGATTGGCATAATGCTTAAGGTATTCACCTCACAGAGAAAAGGTATAGGGTTCGATTTTGTTCTCTGGATATCGGCTAGACTTGCAATAGTCTGCAGACTGATAACCAAGAATTTTCCTATGAGCCCACAAGGAGCTTAATAAAACACAACAAAGCCTAGTTTCAGGCTAAAACAATTACCCAACACGAAGGACTTTTTTAGTTATGTTCATAATCTCAATAGCACAGTGCAGCAATGTGCTGAGCTGATTGAGAAATTATGTTTCCTACACTGAGGCTGAACAAATGTTGAACTTATTGGCAATAAATTCAGCTCTAACTTTATTCCTCTTTCCCCTCCATCTATCCCTCAAGATATACTTGAAACTATCTTGCCTCCAGCTCCCACAAGACCAAGTCCTATCAAAAGCTAAAACTATTGCAGCAATGAAGCCTAACAATATTCATAGTTAAATACTAAACCATCAGTCTGCAGATGTCTACAATCCTAGCCAGCAACAAGAGATCAGAATCAAATATTGTGCCATGTATTACTGAAGAAAAGACCCTACCCATTATATCAACCCCTCACTCCCAATCAGGAAGTGCTAAGCTAGCTGTCCTTGTGGGCAATTTTAATCCTAGCCAGTTTTCCTTTCAAGTAAGAAGAAGTAAGAATCAAACCATGTACATTGTGACTATAAAGTACGTACCTTAACCGGTACACCAATTCTCAACCAGGGCACAGTATCTGACAAATAATACCCTGCACCTTGTGTCTGTGAGATAAACACCATTATTATACCAATCACCAACCCCTCTGGTTGCATCTTAGGTAGCGTGAAGGATGATTTAACCACCCTTCCCCAACAATAATATTCAACCTCAGCCTCCACATATGTCTGTACCAAGTGAATGGAGAGCAACTACAGTCATTCTCCTTCATAAAGGATGACCCTCCACAGACCTAGGCAATTACACACCTATATATTTGACTATCTTCATATGCAAAGCCATGAAAAGGTTTATCATGGGACAAATCAGTAAGGACATAGAGAACCTCCAAACACTGGACTTGTCTCAGTTTGGATTCATCATGGACAGGTCATGTTTACAAAACCTGGTGGACTTTTTTGAAAAGGTCAGCAAAGCAATGGGTGAAGATAAAATGGTAAACACTACATAATTTGACCTGACCATGGCTTTAGATGCAATCCCCACTAAGGCATAGTAGAAAATCTAAATAAACTGTGAATAAACCCCTGTTTCACCCACTAGATTGGAAACTGGCTCATAGATAGGATGCAGGAAATCAAAATAGAGGGAGTTACCTCCACAAAGAGACCAGTCACCAGAGGAGTCCCTCAGGGTCTGTGCTGGAACCTCTTCTGTTTGCCATGTACTTCTCTGAAGAAAAATCCAGTACCAAAGTGCTCTGGAAGACTGTGTTTGTAGATGACTGCAAGCTAGGAGCAGTCATTAAATCCCCAAATGACTTAGCCATCCTGCAGGGTGGTTTGTCCCAAAAAATAACTGGTGCAAAAATACATAGAGTAAAAGTAAATGCTAAGAATGCCTTATATTATTTGTGAAGACATCTATGCCAGGGGGTACCACATTCACAGTACAACCCTAAGAGTTGAGCCAGTTGTTGTGGATTTGGGAGCTTATATGGGCAATGAATTAACTTTCAACCAACATGTTCATTGTTATTAGAATTATTTTATACTGTGCAGCTTATAAACAAAGGGATTGTGTTTAGATCTAGGGATGTCATTATCCCCTTCACTCAGCCTTTATTAGGTCAAGCATTGAGTATAATCCCCTTTTGGCATGTACCTGTCCAGACACATGCAACAACTGGAAAGGCCACAATGATACCTTAATAAAAGGGTCCAAGACCTAAACAGCATGCCTGACAAGGACTGTTTCAAAGCCATGCCACTATACTTGGTATCCTACTGACTCCTAAAAAGTGACCTGTGTCTAGCATACAAGGCATCCTTCAACTCAATATTGAGGTTTACTGCACACTGGCAAGCCAAATGGTGTCAGAAATATTTAGTCTAGGGATATAATCCTCTTCTGCAACATCAACGGAATGTTTTGGTGGGGCAGGTATATCTCACAGAGAAAAACTCTGATCTGGAATAGACTGCCAATCCACATAAAACAAAGCCCATCCCTGTGCACAACTTGGATTTATGGAAGGGAATAAAAAAATTACTCCTGGACTGCCCCGTCTACTACTAATGGACAGAGGCAGCTTGTAACTGCTTAAGCTAATACATGGTTGCCCTCAAATTATGCATAGTATGATCTCCTTACTAGTGGTAATATATATGTATCAACCATGGAATGAGTAAGGCCAATTTAGCACCAAATGGGATAGGTTAATTCAAGCACCAAAAGAAAAACTAATCTATTCTTAAAATAGCCTACAAGCGCAGATAGCCTAGCACCTACCGATGAACCTTTGAACCTATGAACCTATTATAGACAGATATATATACGCTTTAACCAAAAACCAAGAAAGAAACAACTATTCCAAAATGAAACAAACAACTACAGGGTCCACAGTTAAATCCACACAGAAGTAACTTGAAGCAAAACCTCCATGAAATAAATCCACAAAGTACCAACCAACTGTTTAATGAAGCGCTTTTCATCCTGCAGATTGCAAGAACTTCTTCAGATAATATAATACAACTTTACAGTATATTTAAAATTCACTCCACTTACATCATGTGTTCACTCTAAACCAATTTCCCATCCACTCATCAAGATTTTTCTTGAAGAGAGTCAGCGAGGTGCTCTGCTTGACATGTATGGGAAGTCTATCCCATAGCATGGGCAGTCATTGGGTTATGAACCTGTCCCTCCAGCATGTTCTGTTAGTTGTGGTAATAAGGTTGAAGTCCCTGAAGCATGTGGTGTGGAGGAATTGGGATTTCTTTAGATGTAACATTTCTAACAAAGCTGGGTCAGACATGGCTTTGTAAGTCAAGCAGAGATTGCCTCTAAGTAGACAATATGAGACAGAGAATAGTTGGAGTTTTTTGAGTCTGTCCATATAGGACAAGTGTTTAAGGCCTAGGATCCTCTTTGTGAGGTACTTTTGTGGCCTCTCCAGTTGTTGCAGTTGTCTAGTGAGGTACATGCCAAATGGGGCATTGTACTTGATGATTGGCCTAATGAGGGAAGAGTAGAGGGAGACAATTACCTCTTTCTTCCTGGATACAAAACCCTTAGTAATGAGATGTGCCACATAAAAGGACTTTCTGACCACAGTGGCAATGTGGTGATCAAAAGAGAGGTTGCTGTCAACCTGTGTTCCCAGATCTCTTATAACACCTTCTATGTTCAATGGACTACCATAAATGTGGTAATTCATGGGAACCAGGTTTTTCCCAAAGGGGATGATGACACATTTTTTTGGAATTGAGCTTAAGGCCATGATTCTGACACCATTGTTGGTCTCAGTGAGGCCATTCTGTAGTATGTCAACATCACTTGAGGAGTTAATAACAGCTCCCAACTTACAATTGTCTGAGAACTTTGTCAGCCAGAATCCCTTCGTGTTGGTCTGGACTTCAGAGAAGTAGATACCAAACAAGGGACGACCCAGGACCGAACCCTGTGGGACTCCACTCATGACTAGTCAGCAGTCTGACTTGGAGTCAGCTACTTTCACACTGTTAGTTCTATCTGTGAGCCGGTTTTCAACCTGCCTAGTGATATAGGGGTTGATGTCAAGCTCAGTGAGTTTTTCTATGATTCCTGAGTAAGGAATGGTATCAAACCTTGGCCAGATCAAGGTAGGCTATATGCATGGTTTCACTTTACAATCCCAAAATACTGAAATATTGAAATTCAGTATCTCGAGACTGTAAAGCCTCCACACACAAACAAGCACACATACACCTTCCTCCCTATACTACAAACCAGCAAAACACACATACAAATACAACAAAAGATGTGCTGACCCCCCACCTGCTACTTATATATACTAACTCCGAGGTCGAACTAAAAACACAAACACACAAAAACCACCACTACACATTCTAAACTCCCATTGCACAAACACACATCACATACATACAAATAACACCACTCTCAGCACTTGCACACTCATAATTTTACTTACCTACACTAACCCATGCCTCAAAACTCCAAACACACTCACAAATCCCTACCCAAAGTCCCTAGTAAAACATCACTCACCTGAATCTCCAGCAACATCCACATACCACACCGCACATCATGAATACAAGGAAACCAACATCACGTACACGACTCCACAACCGTGGATTCGACATTTCTGCATTTTGCATTTCCACACTTGAGATTCTGCACTTTCATGCAAGTGCAATTTCGACACTTCAGTCTCGAGCTACTGAAGTTTGATATTTCAGTAGTTCGAGATTCTGAAGTGAAATCATATATATATATATATATATATATATATATATATATATATATATATATATATATTTATATTTGTGTGTGTGTGTGTGTGTGTGTATTTATGGCCATACTGCATTTCATATGTTATACTTAAATGGTAAATATTGCCCTCTAAGAAAAAACAATTTATTTGCAAGACACTCTAGCAACAGCCTAGAAGGTCAATACAGCTCTAAACTACAAATACCAGCTTGCACTCTAACAGCAGCAGCTGTGAAATTCTTTAATAAAATGGCTCCAGACATCACCAATGTTTACCTCAAAAAAGTAGACAATAATCACAATCTGGTTGACTTTTCAAAGTGGTTAAAACCATACCTGGCTTTTAACTATAAATTAATCTGTTTAAGGTATTTTAAAGCTGCTGGACTTACACGTATGTAATATAAATTCATATAGATAGATAGATAGATAGATAGATAGATAGATAGATATCAAATGGAATAAATAATATGTGTATGTTCTATGACATAGTGGCTTGTTAAGATGATATTAATGATCTTTTGAGGTGCTCTTTATATACTGTATAGTATGGTATCAGCTTAATAATGAGGCATATTGTCAATGCATTACAGTAGGAAAGCATGTGGAAGCAGGGTTTAATCTAAAAAGACTCATTAAATGTTGATTATAGCAAAGGGCCAGATTCAGGAAGCCTCCGTGTAAGAGTTATAACTCTTACACGGAGGCTGCAGTTAAACTGTGTGATGTCAGCATGTCATGCATATGCATGAGGTGCATGAGGCATGCTGAATCACACTAGTAACTCTTACACGGTCCGTGTAAGAGAGTAGGGGGCGTGTCTGTAGGCTAAGCTCTGCAAGTGGACACGCCCCCGGAAGACTAGAATGGCTGAAAGTAAACAGCCACGAGAAAGGCCATGAAAATGTGAATAAACACACTATACAACACATGCCCCGACTGGCCATCAGTGTATAAAGTGAAGAGATGTCATAAAATTAAATTAAAACCTTTTTTTTTGTTAAACCCCGTAAATGTTTGCTACTGTGTGCGCGGGTGTGCTACTAGCGCAATCACAGTTAGCAGTCAGTGGAAAAGGATATAAGAACTAAATATGCAAAGTAAGCCAAGAAATAATAGCTTAGCGGTAGAGTAGCCGCCCTAAGAGTAGGCAGGCAGGGTTCGAGCCCCTACAACAACCTTTTTTTTTTGTAAATAAGCACTAAAAGCCCCCTGACAGTATTGTACAAATGTAAATGTATTCCCTTTTGTAAAATGGAATGAAATAGAGCATTTTTAAGTAACATAAGAATAAAAATAGTCAGAAATGTACTGATAGCTAAGCTGCCGTGAGACAGAGTGCCCGTAGCTGAGTAGTGTTTAAAAAGCTGCAAACTGCGTGCCCGTTGCCAAGCAGCGGGTAAACAGGCTGAAACTGTGTGCAATTAGCTGAACATGTGTGTCACTTGCCAATTAAGATTTATCCCAGCGCACACCGTTTGCGCGCCGCTCCCACAGGCTAACTGCCAGTGCGCATGCGTGAGCTCCGCGCAAACGAGCGCAGACCTGGTTTAAAGTGCTTAAAAGTGCCTTTATGGCACTTTGATTGACAGGTCCTGTACTCAGTTTGAAAGTTTGCTAAGAAAAATAAATTCCCACTGTCAGTCTCGAACCCAGGACCTTGGTAACATTAGTCTGTATGACCTACCACTAAGCCATGCCTGCTTTACAAGAACACAGTGCTAAAATAAATATAACATGTAATAGTAGGAATCAGTATAAAGGCAATATAGGAGATGTACTATCCAAAGCATGTCAGGTAGAGTTGTAATGGCCAAATTACTGGATTCCCATACTAGTTCAGTGTGAACAGAAACAGCACTGCTACCTGTTAGCTTGTACATAATAATGTAAGGTAATGTACATATGTGAAGGTATGTATATCTACACATACATATATATAAATATATATTAATACATATGAAATATAATTGTAGGTCTCAGTAGCCATACACACTCACTACAGGAAAAAGTTAACATAATTGCTGCAACCTGAATCTGCAACACAGCCTGACCCCTGTGTGACCTACTTACCCTTCTAACTGCTTACAGGTGGCCTCAGCACTTTGATTGACAGGTCCTGTACTCAGTTGGAAAGTTTGCAAAGTAAAAATTCCCACTGTCAGTCTCGAAACCAGGACCTAGGTAACATTAGTCTGTTTGACCTACCACTAAGCCATGCCTGCTTTGGAAGAACACACTGCTAAAATAAATATAACATGTAATAGTAGGAATCAGTATAAAGGTAATATAGGAGATGTACTATCCAAAGCATGTTTGGTAGAGTTTTAATGGCCAAATGACTGGATTCCCATACTAGTTCAGTGTGAGCAGAAACAGCCCTGCTACCTGTTAGCTTGTACATAATAATGTAAGGTAATGTACATATGTGAAGGTATGTATATCTACACATACATATATATAAATATATATTAATACATATGAAATATAGTTGTAGGTCTCAGTAGCCATACACACTCACTACAGGAAACAGTGAAGATATATGCAGCAACCAGAATCTGCAACACAGCCTGGCTCCTGTGAGACCTACTAAGCCCTTTAACTGCTTAAAGGTGCCTCCAGCACTGTGATTGATAGGCCCTATACTCAACTCAAAAGCAGAATATGAGCATACTAGTAGGCCCTACCACAAGACCATTGTAACACTAGTCTGTATGACCTACCACTAAGCCATGACTCTCATACAGGAATATAGTGCTAAATAAGTGGAACATGTAATAGTAGGAATGAAGATAAAGGCAATATAGTATGTCTACTACCCAAAGCATGTCAGGCAGACTTTTATAGTCCCAATTACTGGATTCCCATACTAGAGTAGTGTTAATGGAAACAGCCCTGCTAATTGTTAGCTTGTACCCAATAATGTCAGCTAATGTACATATATGAAAGTATGTATATGTACACAGATATATATATATATATATATATATATATATATTTATATAGCAATACATATGACATATAGTTGTAGGTGTCAGTATGCATACACACTCACTACAGGGAACAGGCAAGATAAATGCAGCAACCTGAATCTACAACACAGCATGAAGCATGGGAGATGTACTAACCTTCACACTCACAGAACACTGTCAACAGCATACCAGCATGGTCCACGCCCTACAATCTGAAAGGGCAACGCCTATCTCACATACCCTTTTATAGCAGTGTCCTGAAATCACAGTGAGACATGCAATTAGTACACACCCAGCTGCTTGCAATTAGCAAATGCTGCCTTACAATTGGTGCAGAGGCCATCACATGGACCTATGCAGATACCTACAAAAGTATTCAGTACCCACACTCCACTCATGCAATACAGTCATTGCACAAACCTAATGAGAAAGAGAGACAGAGAGAGACAGAGAGAGAAGACAAAATATACAGACAGCCAGCAGCAAAACAGCAGCAGCAGCAGCAACAGCAGCAAAATTCAAGGAGCACGAGTGACACACCAAAAGCTGCCACAAACACAGGTAATGCAAAGTAGCAGGTTAATCCTGTGTATACTGTGACACCTCCAAATGTATCATAGTTCACTATCTATAGGTATGTCCATGAGATAGGTTGTGTGTAGATAGTCATGAAATATAAACATATGTAATATTGTTGTACATGTGGGCCATAACTAACACTTCCATAGCTTAGAACACAAGGCCAGTTGTGCATATGATGCAGTAGTTCCCAGGGTCAGTAGAGGTTCCTCCTCATTGGTGTGGGACCACTGTGTATGTATGGCACTGTTCAGGTACATATCCTGTAGTATGGCCAGGGATTAATATCAGTCTGTCATGTGGTGCTATGTCCTCCAGGGGTGAATGTAGCACACATCCAGGGATACCATTTCGTAACAGTGATGATATGTGTTCTGCAATGATGAGGGTGGCTCTCACCTGGACATGTGAGAGGATAGGGAGGTTACAGTCATCTGGGATAACTAATAACACGTGTGTAGGACAATGGGGGTACCTGCACCTAAACTGTCTGCAACATTGTTGGCAATATCTGTGCATTTGGTGAATGTGAAGCATCTTAACACTGCAGACAACAGATGCCTTCCGTCATGTGAATCTGCCCTGTGCTGCAGTAGCCTCCTACTATTGTTATACAATATGCCTGTATCTGTAGTCCACTGGACAGGATTAATAAGTGGTGTGCAGTTGTTCTGGGTTAGATAACTGTGTGCACAGTACATGCAGTATGTGGGATGTCTGTGGTAAGCATATGCAAAGGTGCTGGCGGTGTGTGTTGTGGCTTCCACTGGCCCAGTGGGCTGCATGGATAGCATCACTGTCATAACTACTGAATAACTGTGTAATAACATGCATACATAGCAAGGTAGTGTATTGTGCTTGTGGTGTTGTTCAGATATGTATATCCAGGCTGAGTAATGTGTGTCCACATCACAGGGTTGGATGGCAGCACACATCCAGTATGTATGGATGAACACCCAGAATGTGTCACACGTGTCACCTGTGCAGACGTATCTGGCCATTACCTGTGCATCCCCACAACACACACACATGCAACATATGGCAGAAGTACTATAGCAGTACACACATGTTCATAGGTTCATACTAGGCTATCTGCCCGAGGGCATTTACAAGCCTAGCCCATCGTTTTGTGGCTTACGCCACCCCTTTAGTATGGGGAACCATACCCATTATTTTGCTGTGCCTCTGTCGAGCAGTGACACTGAGGTAATCCCTGGGGTATATCTGCGATCTCCCATCCATTGGTCAAGATTTCTCTTGAACAAGGCCAGCGAGGTGCTCTGCCTCACATATACCGTGATTTTGTTCCACAGCATAGGGAGTCTTTGGGTGATGAATCTATCCCTCCAGCATGTCCTATTAATAGCCGTGTTGAGGTTTAAGTCTCCTGCCCTTGTGGCTCTGATGGATCTAGATTTTTTAGGTGAAGCATATTCATCAAATCTGGGTTTGACATGGCCTTGTATGTTGGGCAAAGGTCACCCCTGAGCAAGCGGTAAGCGACTGAATAGAACATACATGGACATGCTGGAGGGGCAAATTCCTAACTGAGAGGCTCCCTTTACTCTGTAATGAGCTCGAACAGTTGAGAATGAACAGTTCATAGGTTCATACTAGGCTATTTGCCCTAGGGCATTGGTAAGCCTAGTAGAATGTGTTTGTCTTTTGCCACCCAATCACAAGTTATGCTGCTATGCCCTTGTCCGACTTTAGTATACTATGCCTCTGTCTAACAGTGACATAGAAGTGATACCTGGGGTACAACTATGATCTCCATCCACTCATCCAGATTCCTATGGAAGAGAGTCAATGAGGGACTCTGCCTAACCAGTAGTGTGAGCTCATTACAGAGTGAAGGGAGCCTCTTGGTTAGGAATATGCCCTCCAGCATGTCCATGTATGTCAGTGCTGAGGTCCAGCTCTCCTGAGCATGTGGCTGTATGGGACTCTGATTGCCTGAGGTACATCACGTTCATTACTGCTAGGTAGGACATGGCTGTATATGGCATGCACAGATTGCCCCTGAACAGGCAGTATGCCACTGAGTCCAGCTGGATTCACTTTACCTGGGCAGCATATGACATCTGTGTGAGCCATTGCATCCCCTTGATGATGTACTGTTGTCCTGTACCAGTTGCTGTAGGTGTCTGGTTAGGTACATCCCAAAAGGTGCATTGTACGCAATTATAGGCCTGATGATGGATGAGTACAGAGGCACAATGACCTCCCCTGCCATACATGTGAATCAGTCATGATTAGCTGGGCTATATAACATGTCTGTCAATCCACGTTGGCCATGTGGTAGACAAATGACAGACTGCTACCATGTTTCTTCCCCAGGTCCCCAACTACGTCTACTGTACTCAATGGCCTAACACCTATGTTGTACTGTGCCACCAATGTGGAGGCGTGGGAATCTGCATTGAATACTGATACTCCCCTCCCTTGTTCAAGTGTCGTGGCCGACAAGAATGGTAACAGCTATAACGTGGTAGTACTGGTGTGCTCCTGTGAAACCTGAAACAGGTTCATGTTACTGCACAGATATCGATGTCCAGAATGCTAGGTAGGGTTTTGGGTGCGTGCATCCTTGGGTCTAGACCTCCAGTGTTGAGTAGCATCACTCTTACTTCCTCATCCTTTGTGATACAAATGGATGTGGGTTTGCCTTATGAGCCTTGCCTAATACAGGCACTATGGGTGTAGCAGGAGGCTCCGCCAAATGTCAATAGGACTGTGGTGACAGGTGCAAGCTGTCCCTAGCAAAGCATACCACCCCAAGATGGCAGGCATTGGCACACCTGTGAATGACACCAGTATGTCAGTCAATTGTTGGAAGGGATCATCGTGCCTTGATATTGTGGCATTGTTCTAGGTGAGGGTAGGATGCTACTCAAGGTCAGGGTCAAACTGTCCCGGCTACGTGCTCAGAGAGCTCTGTAATGTCTCATGTCATGTAGTCCAGGGAGGAATGTGTCAGGCCATTCACAGCAGCATGGACATTGACTGAGTCATACCTGTACCTGCCTTGGGGTTACCTGACTGTTTGTGTTATGTGGCAGGTCATAGTGCCTGACAGGCTGCACACCGTGACCCTCACCTCGTTAAGCCTGGTGAACGTGATGTGAGTGTGCCTGATGATAGAGGCACCTAGTACAGGTGTATGAGGTGTGTTGTTAACTGTTAATGGCTGTGAGTGTTCAGCACATTGGCTTTGTGTGATATGTGTTGCACATGTTCGTTTATGTGGTAGTGGTTGCCTGGATGTCTGCATAGGAGGTCTCTGCTGCATAGGCAGAGCTGTGGTCTGAGCCTACAAGTATGATCATGTGTGATCATGTGTTAGGTCCGCTGTTGTGTTAGGTCTACGTGAGACTGGAAGTGTAGTGAGTGATCCCCTTTGCCACGTGACTGGTTATGGCGGTATTGAGTAGACAGAGCCTAGCCTCCAGTCTGGTATATGGTTGCATCACTCACATGAGTTTGAATTTGTTGTTAGGAGGAGGGGTTGTCTGTGTACATGCATCTGTTCTAACATTGTCTCTGGAGTACCACACTCACCAGCTGGACTGAGGAGGGAACTGACAACTGACCTCTGGACATGCTAGAATACTATTGTGAACTCTGTAATCACTAATGATTGAAAACAAGGTCCAGTGGGGAGTGAGGGTGTACTGACATTACCTACAACTGCTGACTGATATAAAAGCGTCAGTGAGCAAATGCCAGGTAACCTAAGTGCAATGTGTCACAATGAAGTAAATGCAACAATGACAAGCAGTCACTTGCTGTCATGTGTAACATGGAAGTACGTACAGTAAGCAATGCAGATAACAGTAGTGAGTCACAGATGTGTTGCAAAGATGTGTACTATGTGGAAGTAGCATACCAGTGAAATAACAAGCTAACAGATAACAAGCATATAAACAAAGGTAGATGCAGGAGGCCTGGATGTAGTGTTTGCTACAACAAACAAGGTGTAGCAATGTCAGTAAGATACAGCTCAGATATGCAGGCACTATAAACCTGATACCAGATGTCCCCAGCTATGAATGGCAGAGTACAGCCTATTGTCACACATGAGTGCAGACCACAAACCTCGTTAATGTTAAATAACTGGCCTAAAGGCCAACTGCCCATACCAGAAGTAATACACTTGTACACTGGGCCCACAATCAGCAGTTCCCAACTTCAATGGATGAAAGATATGTGTCCTGCCACCACAGTGCTTGCCACCAACCTCCCTAATGTAAAACAACTGGTCTGAAGGCCAAGTACTTAGTACAAATGACATAGAATGATAGCTACACTGTAATCAGGTTTTAACCAATCAGTAATAAGTAGAAGTTAACACTCCCTGTATAGAATGTGTACCATGTATTGTTGAGATACTATGCTGATAACCTGTTTGTGTACCTTTCCAGATAGACATGGCACCTAAAAGAAATCCTGTGTACTCTGCTGCAGAGGATGACGTGATCCACCAGAGCCTGGTGCGTGACTATGCCATCCTGTTCTCACGCACCACCCAGAATCAGCAGGAGAGGTCTGCACTGTGGCAAAGCCTCGTTAGCAGGATAAATGATGTTGGCATGCATGATAGGACATATGAGCAGGTGAGACATCACTGCAGTGATTTGATAAGAAATGTCCGCCAGCGTGCTGCAGATATCCGCAGGCAACAGGCTGCCACAGGTGGGGGGGTGGCCACACATCCCCCCCTCACCAGACAGGAGGGGCTACTGCTAAGTGTTGTGGATCCAGCCCCAGAACAACAGCAAACATCATGCATCCTGATGGAGGTTGGATCCACACAGCAGCAAGACAGCGGCGTGCAGGTAAGATGCCATATTCATTTATTGTTATTACTTTTACATTTGTTGACCCAGATAGTCTAGCTGGATATAAGTTCATTTTCAGTAGAGGCCTGTGGAGAAAAGCTCCACACATAACGTAATAAAGGCAGACAGACAAGTTGTCAATACAGACAGCCAACATAATAGAATTGTACACCAGCCTGTTAATTAAATAAACATACATGTAAGGAAGTCAAACAGTTTAGAGTCATACACAATGTACCGTTGGTTTCAAAGCAATCCTACCTAAAGCATAATGGTTATGCAATAAGGCAAAAGCCATATACATAATAGTTAGGGCTCAGAAGGGTAGAGAAGTAGAAGGAGTATGACAGATACAATGATATGGAAGAGGCAGGAGTCAAGAAGGGAAGTGAGGAAAAGAAGGAAGACAGTCAAGAGGAGGTGGGAGGGATGGGAGAAGTAGGTCAGAGCATAGAAGGACATCAAGGTGAAAGAAACAGGGTAGAAGCTAGTTTCTATGCACAATGAGGGGTTAAAGGTGAAGAGAGCGTAGGGAGAGGGACGTTAGCCTGGACTCCAAGAAGAACAAAGCCAGTGGTTTTGGAAGTACAATTTGAGTTGACGTTTGAAGAGAGGTAAGGGTGAGATTAGAGTTAACTCCTGGTATGTACATATGACTGTTCTGTACGCTGTTACTTCATGCACGCATAAGGTGTGCATGTGGTATGTATCTGTCATCATGATATATATACAGACATGATGTGCAGCTGATGTGTATAAGGGAACTAGTGTACTACTGTACTGTATCATGTGCAAAACAAATGGCACACATGTGCCCACTGACATTACTCTCTTCACACTTCCAGGTCCCTCCCATGTAGCAACGAGGCAGGCCATACATGCTGGTGAGTCTTATAACAGTATCTGTAAAACAATTTATAAAACTAGGAAGAGTAGTGTAACTCTGTAGTAGACATGCTGGTGACTGTGTACACAATAACTGTAATTGACAGGTAGTAAATTGAGTAGTGTAACACGGTACTGATGTGTGTGTTTACTGTGGGGTGTGCATGTGTGCAAGTGTGCCTGTGCCCAAGTGTGCATGTGTGTTAGTGTCCATGAGTGCATGTGTCCATTTCTGAATGTGTGCATTAGTATTGAAGTGCATCTCTTTCAAATATGTATTGAGACTGTAATCTGTGTTCCATGTTTTCCTCCCGTAGGTTCTGGTGCTGCTCTGGTGACCTGCAGCAGGGAACCTGAATCTTGTGCCCCAGGTACTGATGATGATGAAATGTCTGTAATGGTGCAGGAAGGTGTGTCTGGGTCCGCCATTGGTCAGCCAATTGACAGTACACAGCTTTCAACCCGTCAATGCGCACAGTCATCCTGCCGTTACATCCTTTATCACCATTGTCCCTAGGTGATGGACAGTCAGCAGTGGGCATAGATCAGGGTAATGTGGTACCTGTGGCACATGCATCCTCACAAGGCAGCCATGTGCAGAGGCCTCCAATGGTACCACGCAGACAGTCGCCCATGGGTTCTCGTGGGGCATCCGTGGCGCACTGCCTCTGGCCGACGTGCCCAAGGAGGTATGTCAACCTCCACTATGTTTAGAACTGTCATGCAGGCACAGGCACGTATGGAAAGGTACACCAGACAGGGTCTGAGGGAGCTGAGAGCATGTCGCATAGCCATGACAGACGGCATGCATGATGTTGCGAATGCTATCCGTAACTTCACAGATGTCGTTGACAGACGTTGTGGGGGCATACAACAGCTGCTCCACAACCAGATGTCCATGGGCCAGGGCGATGGTGTGCGTTTGCGGCGTCGACGTGGCCGTATGCCAGCAAGAGCACCAGCTGGCAGTGGCCGCGGACGACAACGGGCCCACTCGCGCCTCAAGTGCCAGCACCAGCCCCAGCAATGCTGGGTCTGTGCTGTCATCCAGACGCCCCAGGAGACCACGTGCACGTGGCTCTGGACAGTCCCAACAGGGAACTGTGTCCAGTCAACACACCCCTGCTTCCGATGACAGTACCCAGTCTGGGTTAGTACCGTGTCCGTAGCACCCCTGCCAGGCACAGGTACCGTGTCCGTGCCCACAGACACTGATCTGGATGACCTGACAGGTGCAGTCTGTGGCTGTCCACAAAACCCTGTACATGGCAGCCATTATGTGGGACTGTGTGCGTGCTTACACACATGCAGAAACCTAACACCTAGGGCAAACACATACACACACACACTGCACCAACAACGGTCCACCCTGTACTGCTGCCCCTCACAAACACACATACACACACATGTCAATTGGTGTTACCAGTGGCCGGCTTGGGCATACCTAACCCACACCCTGTGCATATGATGACACTGTGCCACCTCCTGCATACTACAACATCGGTGCAGGTAAAGGTAAACACGTTGCTGATGCACAGGGTGACTACATAGATGTGTATAAGTAGTAACATGTTGGTAACTGTTGTGTGTTGCAGTATAAATGTGTGTATATCCCATCAGTCCTGCTGCAGTAACTGTATGAATGTCCTCAATTGTTATCTGCACCCATACTACTTAACAAAGTGTACCAGCTGCACACCATCACATGCTAACATTGACTATGGCAATGTGCATCTTGTGCTGTTATGTAGATTCAGCTACATGTATCTGTTCTGTCACACATGCATTTATACACACCCTGCTACCCACACACATGCACACGCCACCTGCCATTCCCATTATTTATCACCCTACATGAGTAGCTGTTGATACATGACAGGTACACATTTCAGAAGTGCACTATGTTGTTTACTACTGGCATCCCCTTCTCTACCTGTACTCACAGGGTGCAGGCAACCTCATCAGTTGGAAGATGTAATGTGCATCAGGTACTGTAGTACCCTGATTGCCACAGCAAACATGTTTCCCATACGGAAATGCACACACAGACACATCCCACATCCACACACTTGCCACATTCAGGCTTCAGAACACTATCTAGGTATATTCGGCTACATGTGCGTGTTACAGTAGCATGTAACACTATACTGAGTACTGGCAGTTAGTTGTCTGTTGTCATGTTGTCTGTATAGAATAAAAGAATTGTTTTATTATCCTACTCCGATTTGTGGACATTACTTGAACAAGTGTTACCTTACATGTGTTATCAGTACCAACACCTTATGTTTTGTAGTTTTGTTTGTATAGGGTGCTATCAACATCACTGCTTGTTAAGGGTAATGACCACCCTGCAGTGCATAGCCCCATGTGGCAAAAGCCACATCCCACCCCATCATTGTGCACACACACTAACCCCACCAACAGTAAAACACATACTTTCCATTTGCAAGATTCAAACCCATACCTAACTGTGCAATGACAGTAGAAACAGACACATTAGCAGAGTGTGCTATTTGCAGTAGTTGGAGAAATCTTTACTAATGCTGTACTTAGAGGGTGCTGACATCATCTGTGTGTAGGAGGAGGGATGTGCACCCTGTAGTGTGTTCTCCCAGTTGGCAAAAGGCAGTTAACCCTCCCAGCATAGTGCACACACATAAACCACACTCATACATTCCCTTTGCAGGATTCAAACCCCCACCTAACTACGTAATGACACTGAAGAAAGACACATTAGCAGAGCGCTATGCAAATTACTGGAGGACGTTACTGCAGGTGATATAGTTATACAGTCCTGACATCATCACTGTTTCAAAAGGGGATCTGCATCCTGTATGATACTGTCACGGTTGCTAATAGGGACATTTCCCACACACACACATCGATGTGTTGGAGGTTTGCATATGTGGGGATCCAGAACACCAGTGTGATTAGTATATGGTTTGATTGCAACAATGAGGGATATACTCCCAGTGGTGAGCAGTTTTACTCATGTTTGTAAAGATCAGCTCTAGTATATCTGCCCCTCTTGTGGGAAGGTTGGTTACCTGTTCCATAGCCAAAGAATGTCTGATCAATGGGAACCTTAGAGCTTGGGTATTGTGGCCTGTGTAATGTACACAGTCTATGTTTGGGTAGCTGGCATCACCCAGTATGATGGTGTTTGCAGAGTAATCTAAACTCTCCTGTGTCAGCATGAAGGCTGTGTGGGAGACCTGAGTTTGAGAGGGTGCTGTAAGAGCTCCTCTGTGTCTCTTTCCATGTGGTCCAGGGAGGTACTTCCCAACAGGTAGCTGACTGTGACCCTCCCTTGCTCTGTCTGGAGGGCGCACGCCTGTCAACAGCTCATGTCAAGCAAGTGCACACCCCTCATAAATGATGTGGAAACCTTCAAAGGCCCAAGGCCTGTTGAAAATATGGACCAGACTGCAGATACCTGTATAGAGGCATTCTGTGGACACATTCAGGAATGCATGGATCATGAAGCCACATATGAAAGCATGACCCAATTCTCCAAAGGCAGATGTCCTGGGCCAGACACCAGCCATAAACACACTATACAATAGAAGGATGGCGCCACTACATGATACAACAACCTCCCAAAATGTGAAGGCACCACTGATGAGTATTGGAAGACAACTACAGGCACCCATATGATTGTCTAAGGCCATCTTTGAGAGAGGATTCCACAAGCCACTGAGGATAATCACAAGGCTGCCTGTAGTTATGTTAGTAACCTGGGTGGTACTACCCAGATATGCTCAGAGGTAATACAATATGTCACACAAAATATAAAACACACAGACATTGCCATCATCCTAGTGGACAGGTTCAATGCTGCCTTCTCTCCCCACCACACCAAAGGGAACATATGTCTCGCATCACAGTGCTTCCCCTGACATCACAGATGCTCAGGTAAGAGATGCCCTTCCCAAAGCAATAAACACTGCATCAATGGGACCAGACAGTGTCCCAGGCTGTGTCCTACATGAACCACAAGAAGAGCTACACCCAGACATAACACCACTGTTCAATCCCAGCCTTAATACATGATATGTGGCCAGAGAGTGGCATACAGCAACAGTGGTCCCTCAACATGCAGGTGGTGCCGCCACGGATCCTGGACACTACTCGCCCCATATGTCTGACTAGCTTTGTCTGCAAAGCTATGGCAAGAATCATCAAGAACCTCACATATCTAGATATTGTGGACCTACAGACATGTCACCATACACAGTTTGGCTTTGTCAATGGCAAATCCTGCCTATCAAACCTGTTTGCTTTGTTTGAAACAGTCACCAAGGCCACTGTCAAGGGGTAGGAGGTCCACACAGCCTACCTGGACCTTGCATAAGCCTTGGATACAATACCCCACTTGTGCATTCTAGGAAGCTCACCAGTGTACATATTAACCCCTATGTCACTATGGGTATTGCACAGTGGCTCAAGGGCAGAACACACATGGTAGAATTGCTGGAGCCATGTCAGCCTCCAACCTGGTACAAGTGGTGTCCCACAAGGCAAAGCCCTAGGGGCTGTCATGTTCATTATATATTTGTCATAGGTACAGGCCAACATGGAAGTACTGTGGCTCAGCAAGTCACAGGTGACTGCAGACTGAACACCATAATCAACTCAACAGCTAACACACGCATCCTCCAAAAGGGACTCTTGCAAACACACGACTTGTGCCACAGCCATGGCCTCAACGTGAATGACAGAAAGAGTATAGTCATCCCCTTTGTCAAACACTAAATGACCACAATGTACCTCATATGTGTTAATCCAGTAAGTGCAGACCAAGGAATTATGGACCTTGGGGTACACAGGTTGATAGCATTCTACCATTTGACAACAACATGGACAAAGTGGTTAGGTAAGCATGTGATATGGGCCACATCATCATGGGATCCACATGTAGGCCAGGGAGGACATTGTGCCCCTTTACTCATCCCTCATCATGCCCATAATTGACTATGATGAACCTGTCGGCATGCACCTTACCAGACACCTGCAGCAACTGGGGCTACCACATATCTACCTCGACAAGGGGATCAAAGTGCTCAAACAGATGCCACATACTGACTGGTTAAAGTAGCAGCAGCTGTACTCAGTGACATACTGACTCTTCATAGGCAATCTGTGCCTGACATAGAAGGCCAGGTCATACCCTCACGTAATGGCCATGCTGCATCTCAGAATATCCAGATCCCACCAGGATACACGCTGGAAATACTTGAACTTCAGGAGTGATATACATAGGACATGGTGGAGGGGCACATTCACAACTCAGAGGCACCCTTCATTCCTGATTATTATCCCAATAGAGGTTAGGTGGACTGACTCAGTGACTATCTTCAAGAGCGATATTAATGACTGGATGTGACATTGTAGGGTTACGCTGGGTATCACTTATGTGTCACTGTGAGAAAGAGGCACAGTATACTAACCTTGGAAAAGGGCATAGCAAGACAGATTCACAATGCATGTTGAAAGGCACGCACATTCTGGCTAGGTGGATACATGCCCTGGGCAGATATCCCTGTACGAACCTATGGACCTATGTCTCTTTTTCACCATTGGCCCTATGTGCTGTCAATCACCAATGTAATCTCAATACTCGGTAGCATGTGCAAAGGTCAGTTGTCAGTCACCTCTATGGTACAGTTGTGGAATATGTGTGTCATGTAGTAATGTCACAGCTGCCACATGTACACAGTCAACCCTATCCCCTACCCATTGATGTACATCACATGTATGAGATGGAAACACATGGCCAAACTGTAACAGCAACATACAAGTCAGTCAGATGCATGGACACATATGACTCAGTCATTGTCCATGCCACCACAGCTGATGTGGGATGTCACTCACTGGGATACGTGATAGGGAACATGGAAGGGATCACTGAGCAAGTGACACAGGCTGGTAGACCCCTGACCTTGGTTGGCATCAGACCCTCACCAGGGATTCCGACAAATTACTGAATGCTAATGAATAAGTGTATCTACAACACCATAGCTGAATGGTTCTTAGCATGCAGTCACTGCATTGCTATGGAATACTGTCTTACCACTCCCACAAAAGGTGAGAACATGCAGCTCCTGTACATTAACAACATGTAGACTTTATGCCCCAGACCAGGTGTGCATCCCTCACTACTAGGCTGATAGCATCTACATCTCACACTGTATATACACATCCCACATGCAGCATCTGCACAGAAGACCACGGTCATAATGTTACCCTGTGCAAATACCATGTATTCACATGTGGCAGGCATCACACATGGTAACTATTGAAAGTCTCAGGTACATATGTGTATTTGGCACACACATACATCATGTGTTCATTGCCATAACCGTGTAATCAATGTCATGCATTATTGTGAGGGACAACCCACACACATGGGCATTCTGTGTGTGCACAACACACATGGCATGTCTGTAATCAAAAGCCATACATAATTGTGATATCGTTTAGAAATGGGTATGTGCATCCTGTAGTGTGTTTTCCCAGTTGCCAAAACGGATGTTTCTTTCATACACACTTACCCCCCTTCACACACACTTGCCACCTGCTGGATTCAAACCCCTACCTAACTATGTTATGACACTAGAGACGGACGCATTAGCACAGCGCGCTATTCGCATTACTGGGGAATGTCCTTTCCCTGATATACTTGTAGGGTGCTGACATCATCAGAGTTTAGAAAGTGGAATGATCATCCTGTGGTGTGTTTTCCCAGTTGCCAAAAGGGATGTTTCTTTCATACACACTTACCCCCTTCACACACACTTGCCACCTGCTGGATTCAAACCCCTACCTAACTATGTTATGATACTAGAGACGGACGTATTAGCACAGCGCGCTATTCGCATTACTGGGGAATGTCCTTTCCCCTGATATACTTGTAGGGTGCTGACATCATCAGAGTTTAGAAAGTGGAATGATCATCCTGTGGTGTGTTTTCCCAGTTGCCAAAAGGGATGTTTCTTTCATACACACTTACCCCCTTCACACACACTCGCCACCTGCTGGATTCAAACCCCTACCTAACTATGTTATGACACTAGAGACGGACGATTAGCACAGCGCACTATTCGCATTACTGGGGAATGTCCTTTCCCATGATATACTTGTAGGGTGCTGACATCATCAGAGTTTAGAAAGTGGAATGATCATCCTGTGGTGTGTTTTCCCAGTTGCCAAAAGGGATGTTTCTTTCATACACCCTTACACACACACTTACCCCTTCACACACACTTGCCACCTGCTGGATTCAAACCCCTACCTAACTATGTTATGATACTAGAGACGGACGATTAGCACAGCGCTATTCGCATTACTGGGGAATGTCCTTTCCCCTGATATACTTGTAGGGTGCTGACATCATCAGAGTTTAGAAAGTGGAATGATCATCCTGTGGTGTGTTTTCCCAGTTGCCAAAAGGGATGTTTCTTTCATACACACTTACCCCCTTCACACACACTTGCCACCTGCTGGATTCAAACCCCTACCTAACTATGTTATGACACTAGAGACGGACGATTAGCACGCTATTCGGATTACTGAGAGAATCCTTTTCTCCAATATACTTATAGGGTGCTTACATGATCAGTGTCTAGAAAGGGGGATGAGCATCCTCTGGTGTGTTTTCACATTTGCTAGGGGTAACATTTGGACCAAGTGTGTGAGCATGCCCAGTTCAGCCTTCCTGTGGCATGTTGTGTGAAAGATGTCTCATTTATCTAAGTGTGTGAGCATGCCCAGTGTGGGCTTTACATATGTTGAACTCTGCAGCCCATCACATTTGTGGATGAGTGTGACCTTCAACAAATACCTCCAGTTTATGGTTGTGTGTTCTGTGCCATGTTGTGTAGTTACTGTCCGAATGCTTTTGTGTGAACAAAACTGGGAGTATACTGTGCCTGCAGGTTTTGCATGGGATACTTTGCACACAATTGTCAACATCCGCTCATACTGACCTAACACTGTAGCACTGTCTAGTGTAGTGTTTCAGTACTTTCACTGTGGTGGTCAGTATCCTGGGCTTCAGTCCTATCACTGATTTACATTTTCATAGTGTGCACAACAGGCTGGTTAGGGTCCAGTTGTGCACATCTGCACAAAGGCAGTGCCTCTACAGACCCTGTTAATTGCTGCCCCATAAGCTTAACAAGTGTAGTCTGCAAATCTATGGAGAGGATCATAATTGAGCTCATAAACAAAGATATAGGGGACATGCAGACATTGTACCCATCCCATTTTGGCTTGGTCATGGGCAGATCATGCCTTTTGTACTGTGTTGACATCTTCAAATTGGTCACTTAGGCCATTGTTGGGGAAAGGCAGTCCATACAGCCTACCTTGGCCTTGCTAACACTTTCAACACAATACCCCACTCAGGTATTGTGGAAAACCCTAACAACTGAAATGTAAACCCATATGTCACAAGATGGGTTGCAAACTGGCTTAAGGACGGGACCCACAGGGTTAGAGTTGCTGGCACTATGTTAGACTCCAGGCTGGTCACAGGTGGTGTCACACAGGGCTCAGTCCTTGGCCACCATTGTTTGTCATGTACTTCCCAGGAGTACAGGCCAACATGGGAGGGCTTTGGATGACAATGTTAGCAGATGACTGCACACTGGGCACCATAGTGGACAGTGCATCACACACAGATATCATTCAGAAGGGACTCACAGTAACTGATAGCTGGTGCCAGGGCCATGGCCTGAAGTCAGAGTGCACAACATGTGTAGACATACCCTTCAGGAAAAGCAAGGTGACCCCAAGCTACCATATAGGTGGCAATCCTCTAAGCACAGAGGAGGTTATCATGGACCTGGGGACCCAGGTTGACATTCGCCATTCTTCTGAGACTCACATTGCTAAAGTGGCTAGGAAGACCTTCTACATTGCCCACCTGATAAGGATGGGATTCACATCCAGCTCTAGTGGGTCATTGTTCCCCTGTACTCTTCAGTTATCAGACCGGTGATCGAGTCAAATGCCCTATTGTGGCTGTATCTCACCCAACATCTGCAGCAATTGGAGACACCCTGACTGTCCCCACCTAAAGGATCAAGGAACCACAACAGCTGTCATATGCTGCCAGATTGAAGACACTCACACTCTATTCACTCACATACTGTCTGCTTAGAGGTGACATGTGCCTGACATGCGAGGCCATGTCCAAACAGGGATTAATGGACATGCTCCACCTCAGACTCAGAAGATCCACCTGAACCACTAGTGCAGGTGACTGACACCTTAGCAGGGATGTATGTTGGACATACAGGAGGGATGGAGTTATCACGCGGAGACTCCCTATGCTGTGGAATACAATCCTGGTCCATTTGAGGCAGAGCACCTTGCTGGCTGTGTTCAAGAGGTATCTTGACCTAATGCTAGTCGGAGAATGTGTTTGTCCATCAACACATTGTAAGCGTAGTTTGACATGTCATATGTCTTGTTTAGTATACTGTGCCTCTGTCTACCTGTGACATAACATTGATACCCAGGGTAAACCTCCCATCTCCCATCCACTCATTAGGATTCCTGTTGAGGGACTCAACAAGTGTCTTTATGGACAACCTGTACTGGTAGTTTACTCATGTGTGGGGTGGCTTCTGTGTTTTGGATAATGCAGTACAGCCTGTCCTATATATGTCAGTGCTGGGGTTCAGGTCCCTCATGTGCATAGCTCCCTGCCATTCAGATTGTACAAGGTGCAGCATGTGCATTGATTCCAGCTTGGACATGGCTTTCTACATCAGGCACAGCTTGCATCTGGGTGGACAGCATGGCAGTGTGTGGAGCTGCACTCTGTTTAATCAGACTACACATTACATGTGTTCCAGCTCTGTCATACTCCTGGTGAGGTACTGTTGTGGACTTTACAGGTGCTGGATGTGTGTGCATGAGGTACACCCACAGGGGCTGTTGTGGTCATTTCTACTGCTGATGAAAGATAACTGCAAAACCGGAATGACCTCCCCTTAGCTAGATGTCAGACAGCATGGACCATACAATCACAACTGGAAACAGGACCCTCTCCACAAAGGGAAAGTGTCCTGTCTGGTGGACCCCAGCCATAAACAAACTGTATGACAGATGAGGGTTACTAATGCAAGACAGAGCTACATCTCCAAAAGGGAAGACAGCTGAGATCAGCACTAGTAGAAAGCTACATTATCTCATGAAGACATGCAAGGTCAACTTGGGGACATAAATCACCAAAGACAATGAAGGTAACCACACTGCTTTCTTCAGTTATGTCAGACACCTGGTTGTGAACCCTCGGATATGCTCAGAGTTGGTACACAACAACATATATTCCAGTGACCTGACAGATATTGGCAACATTCCGCGGACAGCTTCAGTGCGATGTACCCTCCCTCACCCCCAAAACAAGATAGTTATAACTGCTGTATGTAACCTCACTGTCATCTTGGATGTCCATGTGAGAGCCACACTCAGCAAAGACAAGTACACAGCATCCATGGGACCTGCTGGTATCTCCAGTTGCATGCTATGTGAACTCCAGAAGGGCTGGACCCATATATACAACTGCTAGTTAACCTTAGTCTTGCTACAGGATATGTACCTGAACACTGGCATACGGCAACAGTGGTCCCACTCCACAAGGGAGATGCCTCCACAGACCATGGCAACTACCACCACACAGGCTTAACCAGCCTTGTCTGCAAAGATATGGGAGGAGTCATGGAGCTCTTACACAGACACATTACTGACCTACAGACCCTTGTTCCCACCTAGTTCAGCTTTGTACAGGGCAGATCCTGCCTTTTGCACCTTTGCACCCGAAAAGTACCTACCATGAAGATCAGGGTTCTTCAACACATGTCATATGCTTCCGAATAGAGGAAGTCCAGCTTTGTTCAGTGTCATACCGCATACTTACAGGTGACCTATGCCTGACATACAAGACCATGTCCAATCAGGATTTGGTAGACATGCTCCACTGCAAGCAATCCAAATCCACCAGAGCCATGAAAGCTGAGTATTTGAACCTCACCACATACATGTATAGGACATGCTGGAGGGACAGAGCCATAACTCAGAGGCATCTCACACTCTAGCAGAGTATCCCAGTTCATGTTTGACAGAGTCCCTCACTGACTCTCTTCAGGAGACATCTGGACAACTGCATATGAGACGGAGGCACAGACTAGACAGAGACACAGTCATGTTATTCAATTACGTAAGGGGTCATAATGTGTCACTACTAAGTCAGAGGCACAATATTCAGAATCTATTCTGTACACTTATTACCACTATAAGGGGTGGCAATAGCCACATCACTATGGCTAGGCTTATACATGCACTAGGGCAGATAGCCTAGTATGAACCTGTGAACATAGGCCTGGGGCAGTTCCTGCTATTAGGACAGTGGTCTGCAGCAAGCTATATAGTAGTAGTCGGTTTTAGCCATTGGTTTTGACCATGGCTATTCCATGTTGCTTCTTGTTGTGGTACAAACATGGGTGTGTGGTTATCCATGCTATTTATTGCTAGTCACCCTCATTTTGTATCTTGTTCCATGTTTTTGCACATGTACATCACTGTATGACGTGCAGCTGTTTCCACAGGGTCATATGCGTGGATATGGATGTTAGTTGGGGTCCTCAGGTGTGCATATTGTACATGATATTACATTACTTAACACATGGCATTCATGCCTCAGGTGGTGCTGCAGGGCCACCTCTGTCGGATACACATACTACACTCCCTGTACGTTGGAACCAGCTTGTGTCTTGTTAGGCATCCCTGTTACTGTTTGAGTGAGTCAGAGCAGGTATCAGTCCCAGTGTTCCTACTGACCAAGCATATGTGCTATGCGTTGCCTCTTTGCCAAGGCCAGGTCATACTGGGCACGCCTCCTTCTTCATTCATGCTAACGAGTGCAGACCTGGTTTAAAGTGCTTAAAAGTGCCTTTATGGCACTTTGATTGACAGGTCTTGTACTCATTTTGAAAGTCTGGAGACAAAAATAAATTCCCACTGCCAGTCTCGAACCCAGGACCTTGGTAACATTAGTCTGTATGACCTACCACTAAGCCATGACAGCCATACAAAATCACTCTGCTAAAATAAATATAACAGTCAATAGTAGGAATTAGTATAAAGGCAATATAGGAGATGTACCATCCAAAGCATGTGAGGTAAAGTTTTAATGGCCAAATCTAATTCCACTTGTGTAGGAGAATGGGGGGGGATATCTGCACCTAAGCTGTCTGCAACAATATTGCCAATATCTCAAACATGTTTTCCATACGGAAATGCACACACAGTAACATCCCACATCCACACACTTGCCACATTCAGGCTTCAAAACACTATCTAGGTATATTCTGGTACATCTGCATGTTACAGTAGCATGTAGCACTATACTGAGTAGTGGCAGTTGTCTGTTGCCATGTTGTTTGGATAGAGTAAAAGGAGCATTTGTTTATCCTACTTTGTTTTGTGGACATTAGTTGAAGTGTAACCTTACATGCATCATTGGTACCAACACCTTCTGTGTTGTTGTTCTGTTTGTACAGGGTGCTGTCAACATCACTGTTTGTTAAGGGAAATGTGCACCCTGCAGTGCATAGCCCCATTTGGCAAAAGAGACATCCCACCCCACCATTGTGCACACACACCAACCCCACCCACAGTAAAACGCATACTTTCCATTTGCAAGATCCAAACCCCTACCTAGATGTGTTATGACTCTAAAGGCAGACACATTAGCAGAGTGTGCTATTTGCATTAGTAGGAGCAATCTTTTCCAATGCTGTACTTAGAGGGTGCTGACATCATCTGTGTTTACGAAGAGGGATGTGCACCCTGTAGTGTGTTCTCCCAGTTGGCAAAAGGCACTTTCTCTCCACAGTGTTATGCACACACACAAACCCCACTCATACTAACACACATACATTCCCTTTGCAGGATTCAAACCCCTACCTAACTATGTTATGACACTAGAGACGGACGATTAGCAGAGCGCTATTCGCATTAGTGGGAGATTTCATTTCAGTTGATCTCCTTATAGGGTGCTGAGAGCATCAGTGTTTAGAAAGTGGAATGAGCTCCTGTGGTGTGTTTCCACAGTTGCCAAAAGGGATGTTCTTCTCATACACACTTATACACACACTTACCCCATTCACACACACACATGCCACTTGCTGGATTCAAACCCCTACCTAACTATGTTATGACACTAGAGACAGACGATTAGCAGAGCCGCTATTCGGATTACTGGGAGGTAGCATTTCTACTGATCTACTTATAGGGTGCTGACATCTTCATTGTTTGGAATGGGGAATGTGCATCCTGTGGTGTGTTTTCACAGTTGTTAAGAGGAACATTTGAACTAAGTGTGTGAGCATGCCCAGTTCAGCCTTCCCATGGCATGTTGTGTGAATGATGTCTCATTTATCAAAGTGTGTGAGCATGCCCAGTGTGAGCTTTCCATATGTTGAACTATGCAGCCCATCACAGTTGTGGATGAGTGTGAACTCCAAAAATAACTCCTGTTTAAGGTTGTGTGTTCTGTGACATGTTGTGTAGTTACTGTCCAGATGCTTCCTGTGAACACAACAGGGATTATACTGTGCCTGCAGGTTTTGCATGGGATACTTTGCATACAATTGTTAACATCCATTCCTACTGACCTAGCACTGTAGTACTGTATAGTGTAGTGGTTCAGTACTTTCACTGTGGTGGACAGTATCCTGGGCTTTAGTCCTATCACTGATTTACATTTCCATACTGTGCACAACAGCCTCTTTAGGGTCCAGTTGTGCACGGCTGCACAAAGGCAGTGCCTCTATGGACTCTGGTAATTACTGCCCCATAAGCTTAACAAGTGTAGTCTGCAAAGCTATGGAGAGGATCATAATGGAGCTCATAAAGAAAGATATGGGGACATGCAGACATTGTACCTGTCCCAGTTTGTGTTGATCAAGGGCAAGTCATGCCTTTTGTACTTGGTTGACATTATCAAAACAGTAACTAAGGCCATTGATGAGGGAAAGGCAGTCCATAGAGCCTACCTTGCCCTTGAAAACACTTTCAACGCAATACCCCACTCAGGTATTGTAGGAAACCCTACCAACAGAAATGTACACCCATATGTCACAAGATCAGGTTGCAAACTGTCTGACGGACAGGACCCACAGGGTTAGAGTTGCTGGCACTATGTCAGACACCAGGCCAGTCACATGTGGTCTCACACAGGGCTCAGTCCTTGCGCCCTATTGTTTGTTATCTACTTCTCAGAAGTACAGGCCAACATGGGAGGACTTTGGCTGACAAAGTTTGCAGATGACTGCACACTGGGTGCCATAGTGGACAGTGCATCAGACACGGATATCCTTCAGAAGGGACTCACGGACACTGATAGCTGGTGCCAGAGCCATGGCCTGAAGTCAACTTGCAAAACATGTGTAGTCATACCCTTCAGGGAAAGCAAGGTAACCCCAAGCTACCATATAGGTGGCAATCCTCTAAGCACAGAGGAGGTTATCATGGACCTGGGGACCCAGGTTGACAGTCACTGTTCTGATGACACTCACATTGCTAAAGTGGCTAGTAGGACCTTCTACATTGTCCACATGATCAGGAAGGGATCCACATCCAGATCTAGTGGGTCATTGTTCCCCTGTACTCTTCACTTATCGGACCGGTGATCTGGTACACTGCCTTATCTGGATGTATCTCACCTGACATCTGCAGCAAGTGGAGAGACCCTGAATGTCCCCAACAAAGGATAAAGGGTCTCCAACATCTGTCATATGCTGCCAGATTGAAGACACTACAGCTCTATTCAGTCACATACTGTCTGCTTACAGGTGACATGTGCATGACATGCAAGCATGTCCAACCAGGGATTAATGGACATGCTCCACCTCAAAATCGTCAGATCCACCTGAACCACTAGTGCAAGTGACTTACACCATAGCAGGGATGTACATTGGACATGTTGGAGGGGTGGATTTATCACCGGAGACTCCCTATGCTGTGGAATACAATCACGGTCCATGTGAGTCACAGCACCTTGCTGGCTCTGTTCAAGAGGTATCCTGACCTGTGGATGGGAAATCATAGGTTTACCCCGGGATCGCCACTGTGTCACTGCTGGAGACAGGCACGCCCAACTAATGGGCACAGTACTGTTTCCATATAAGGGGTGGCGTACGCAACCAGACTCTGGGCTAGGCTTAGAACTGCCTTGGGGCAGATAGCCTAGTATGAACCTATGAACCTATGAACCTATCTGACCATGTTGCATTATGTTCATATGTGAACTACTTACAACGGCCTCATCCAACATCAGTAGTGTATTCCACAACATGGGTGTACATTGGCAAACACTACCGATGTGCCCAAGGCCATTTCTAATGCTTATTGGATAGTGTGTTTGTCCATCAACACATCGTAAGTGCAGTTTGACATGACATATGTCTTGTTTTGTATACTGTGCCTCTGTCTACCTGTGACACAACATTGATACCCAGGGTATACCTACCATCTCCCATCCACTCGTTAGGATCCCTGTTGAGTAGAATCAATGAGTGACTCTATGGATAACCTGTACTGGTAGTTTACTCATGCGTGGGGTGGCTTCTGTGTTATGGATAATGCAGTACAGCTTGTCCTATGTATGTCAGTGCTGGGGTTCAGGTCCCTCATGTGCATATCTCCTGCCATTCACATTGTACAAGGTACGGCATGTGCATTGCTGCCAGCTTGGACATGGCTTTCTACATCAGGCACAGCTTGTGTCTGGGTGGCCAGCATGGCAGTGTGTGGAGCTGAATTCTGTTTAATCAGGCGACACATTACATGTGTTCCAGCTCTTTGATACTCCTGGTGAGGTACTGTTGTGGACTTTACAGTTGCTGAATGTATCTGCTGAGGTACACCCCACAGGCGCTGTTGTGGTCATTTGTAATGCTGCTGAAAGATAACTGCAAAACCACAATGACCCCGTTAGCTAGATGTCATAACCCTCATGATTAGGTTGGTATACGGATTGTTTCTGTTAACCCTACAGCCACATTTTTGTCCAATGCAGGATATCTATCACCTTGTGTCCCCATTCTGGCATTACATGTTAGGTATGTCATGGGTCGACACCTATGTGGGAATTGGTGGTCACTTACTGGATATCCACAGAGGCTGACTATACTGTTTTCACCATTTAACATGCTGACATGGCTATGGCACCAGTTGTCTGTTTCTATGTGGCCCTTTTATTGGATGCTTGTGTCAGCTGGTGTATCGGATATGTCAGGCGGCTTGTTGTCCTCTACAAACATGTTCCAGCACAGTCCTTACTTGTTGGCCTGTACCTATGGGGCATATATACCAGATGGTGAAGGTCCCAGGACCAAGCTTTGTGGGATGCCTGTTATATGTGGTTTGTAGTCTGACATGGCTGCTGCATGTCTGACCATGTCAGTTCTGTCGTTGGTCTGGTTTGCAACCCCTCTCATGACATTGGGGTGTATATATCAGCTGGTGAGCAAATCTATACGGAACACATAGGGTATTGTACAGAAGGCTTTGCAAGGTCCAGCTACACTGTGTGGACCACATTGCCCTCATCACTGACTTCAAGTACTGTTTCAACTGAGTCACACATGTTTAGGGGTGGGGTCTGCACTTTGTAAACCCACACTGGGTAGGGTCGGGTGTCAATAGATCCACAATATCATTATGTCTGTGGTACATGCTGGTCCTTTCCATAGCTGTGCAGACCAAACCTCTCATGATTCTGTGGTGGTTGTTTTTACTATCCATTCAGGAGACACCTTTGTTGAGAACACCCACTGTTGTTGTACACTGCTCTTTGGGTACGTACCCTGTGGTAAGGGTGACATAATGTCAGGGAGGCGGCAGTCTGCTGGGGAAGGTATTTGGCATTATGGGGGGGGGGGTTTGCACTGCACATGTCAGGATGTATGTTGGCCATACCTGTGTGTGTCTGGTATGTTGTTTGTAATATCTGTGTGATCCGGAGCATATCCAGGAATCAACAACATGCTTACTACCATCATTTGCAACAGCCTTGGGGTTATCTGTAGTGTCCTGTACAATCTGTATCATAATGGGTTCATACTAGGCTACCCCCCTAGGGCATCTGTAAGCCTGCATGTCCATTTTGTTTGATGGATTCTGGGGAATTGTCTACACCTGTGTCAGTGCTAGTATGATACCAGGGTATAGTGACAAACAGCTCAGAAGCTGACTTCACACTTCTTCGGACTGAGATGGTATCCATTAAGCCCACTGGGCCAGTGGAAACCACAACACACAATGGTGACTCCTGCACAGACACTTTCTACGGACATCTCCGAGTAAGCATGGACCATGCAATCACAAATGAGAATGAGACCCTCACCACCAAGGGAAAGTGGCCTGTCTGGTGGACCCCAGCCATAAACGAACTGTATAACAGATGAAGGATACTAATGCAAGACAGAGCTACATCTCCAGAATGTAAGGCAGCTGTGATCAGCAGTAGTAGAAAGCTACATTCTCACATAAAGACACCCAAGTTCAACTTGGGGACATAAATCACCACAGACGATGAAGGTAACCACACTGCTTTCTTCAGTTATGTCTGACGCCTGGGTGGGAACCCTCATATATGCTCAGATTTGGTACACAACAACTTATATTCCAGGGACCTGACAGATATTAGTGACACCCTGGCAGACCAGTTCAGTGCAATGTACCCTCCCTCACCCCCAAAACATGATAGTTATCACAGCTGTATGTAACCTCACTGTCATCCTGGATGTCCATGTGAGAGCCGCAGTCAGCAAAGACGAGTACACAGCATCAATGGGACCTGATGGTATCCCCAGTTGCATGCTATGTGAACTACAGATGGAGCTAAACCTGTATATGCAGATGCTATTTAACCTTAGCCTTGCTACAGGATCTGTACCTGAACACTGGCGCATGGCAACAGTGGTCCCACTCCACAAAGGAGATGCCTCCACAGACCCTGGCAGCTACCACCACACAAGCTTAAACAGCCTTGTCTGCAAAGCTTTGTGAAGGGTCATTATGGAGCTTCCACACAGAGACATTGGTGTCCTACAGACCCTTGATCCCACCCAATTCAGCTTTGTACAGGGCAGATCCTGCGTTTTGCACCAAGTTGACTACTTTGAAACTGTCAGTAGAGCCGGTGATGAGGGCTACACAGTACACACAACCTACCTGCGCTTGGCTAAGGCCTTTGACACAATACCCCACTCAGGCATCATAGACAAGCTCAACAGCTGAAATATAACACCATATGTCACAGCATAGGTTGCAAAATGGCTCAGAAACAGAACCCATAATGTCAACATTGCAGGTGCCTTGTCAGGTTCAAAGCCAGTCACAAGTGGTGTCCCACAAGGTTGTGTCCTGGGACCTCTCTTATTTGGTATTTACTTTTCAGATGTGAAAGCAAACATAGGAGGGTTGTGGCCGACAAAGTTTACAGATGACTGCAACCTGGGCACCATAGTGAATACATCAGCCAGCACACACATCCTACAGACTGCCGTCACACAGACAGATAGCTGGTGCTGGACTCATGGCCTGAAACTGACTGCAACTGATGTGTAGCCATCCCCTTTGGGAGGAACACAGTACCCACAGATCTGTACATAGACAGCAACCCAATGAGTACAGGAAACAAATCAGACAGCTGGGGACACATGTAGATAGTGACATCTCATTTGACACCCATGTTGCCAAAGTTGTTTGACAGACTTTCTATCTTGGCCACCTTATCATGGAGGGTATTCCATCCAGACCATAGGAGGTCATTGTACCACTATACTTCTCCCTTATCAGGCCCATGCTTGAATACAACGCCCCATTTGGTATGTACCTCAACCAGCACTTGCAGCAGCTGGAGAGACCCCACAAGTACCTTACCATGAAGATCAGGGATCTACAACACATGTCATATACTTCAAGAATAACTAAAACAAGCTTTTTTCAGTGTCATACCACATACGCACAGGTGACCTATGCCTGACATACAAGACCATGTCCAATCAGGATTTGGTAGACATGCTCCACTGCAAGCAATCCACATCCACCAGAAACATGGGAGCTAAAGATTTGAACCTCAGCACATACATGTATAGGACATGCTGAAGGGACAGAGTCATAACTCAGAGGCATCTCAAACTCTAGCAGAGTATCCCAGTTCATGTTAGACAGAGTACCTCACTGACTCTCTTCAAGAGACATCTGGACAGCTGCATGTGGACAGGGGCACAGACTAGACAGAGGCATAGTCACATTATTCAATTATGTAAGGTGGTCATAATGTGTCACTACTAAGTCAGAGGCACAATATTTCGTATCTATGCAGTACACATATTACCACTATGAGGGGTGGCAATAGCAATATTCATCAAGGACACCCTCACCTCATGGTTGGTGGCAACACACGATGCATTGGACACCATCCGGTGCAATTAACCATAGGCAAGACTGCTCTGCAGTTTGTAGCATGTTACAGGCCATCCTCTGAAACTCAGGTACCTCACAGAGCTTTCATGAAAACAGTGGCGGGATACATGTACCTGCAAACACCATCACACTGGGTGATCCCAACTATCCAAATATAGACTGGGATCAGTACTACAGCCACAACACTCTAGCCCACAGGTTCCTAGAGTTCATACACTCACATGCCATGGAAGAACTAGTCACCATCCCCACAAGAGGAGACAACATAGTAGATCTCATCATCACAAACATGGGCTCACAATGTTCAACACCAGAGGTATACCCATCATTGGTGAGATCAGATCATAACCTACTCTCAGTGGAAGTCCACATCCCACCCCCACCCCAGATAGAAAAGACCACAGTGCAGAACTTCTCAGAAGCCGACTACACACTTCTAATGACTGGTGTGGTCTCTTTCAAAGCCCCCAAGCCAGCAGACACCATTACCCAAGCCACTGTATCACTTACAACTGCCTTCTACCAGCACCTTCAGGACTGCATGGATGAGGCAATCCCAAACAAAACACAGACTCGTTGTACCAGAGGCAAGCGTCCAGTGTGGTGGACCTCAGCCATAAACAAGCACTACAACACAAGGAAGGAGGTACTACAAGATAGAGCGATATCCGTGGAAGGGTAGACACCCCTGCTCAATATAGGTGAAACACTGAGTTCCCCATGAAATCATCCAAGGCGAATATTGGGAGTAAACCCACTAAGGACTCACGGGACAACCATGAGGCCTTTTATACATATCGTTACACACCTGGGAGGAAACTCCCAGATATGCTCAGAATAGGCTCAGAATGGTGTAAATATCACTGAACCTACAGACATTGCCAACATACTGGCTGACAGGTTCAGTGCAGATTTCTCCCCCCACCCCTCCACCACAACTGGAGAGATATGTATGAAAGAGGATTGTAGCCCCCCAAACATCTCAAATGCTCAGGTGGGAACTGCTCTATCCAAGGGAAAGGACGCAGCATCCATGGGACCAGATGGTGTCCCTGGTTTTGTGCTCCATGAACTCACTCAAGAATTAAACCCGCAGTCAGGGCAGCTGTTTGATCTTAGCCTCAACTCAGGATATGTTCCCAAGGAGTGGCATATGTCAATGGTGGACCCACTTCACATGGGGGTGCCTCCACCAACCACGGAAACTACCATCCCATCAGCTTGACAAGCAGGGTCTGCTAAGCTATGGAGAAGATCATAATGGAAGTCATAGATGAGGACATAGGGGACTTGCAGACATTAGATCCAACCCAGTTAGGCTTTGTCGAGGGCAGATCATGCCTTTTAAACTTGGTTGACTGTTTCATAACAGACACCAAGGCCATTGACAAGGGCAAGGCACTCCACACAGCCTACCTTGACCTGGCAAAGGCTTTCAACACAATACCCCACTCGGGTATCATTGAAAACATCACCAGCTTAAATGTGAACCCATACATCACAAGATGGGTTGCAAACTGGCTACGTGACAGAACAGACAGGTTCAGACTTGCTGGTGCCATGTCACACTCCACAACTGTCACAAGTGGTGTCCCACAGGGCTCAGTCCTGGGCCCACTATTGCTCAGCATCTACTTTTCAGAAGTACAAGCAAACACAGCAGGATTATGGCTGACAAAGTTTGAAGATGACTGCAAACTGGGAACCATAGTTGGACACCCATCTGACACAGACATCCTTCAGAAGGGTGTCATAGACACGGATAACTGGTGCCAGAGCCATGGCCTTACATTAAACACTAAACAATGCATAGCCATACCCTTTGGGAAGAACAAGGTTACCACTAGTTCCCATGTAGGTGGCAATCCTCTAAGCACACAGGAGGTTATCAGGGACCTGGGCACCCAGGTTGACAGTAACCTTTGTTTGACACTCACGCTGCCAGGGTAGTTAGGTAGAACTTCTACATTGCCCACCTCATCATGCAGGGATTCACATCTAGATCCAGGGAGGTCATTGTTCCCCTGTACTCTTCACTCATCGGACCATTGATTGAGTGCAATGCCCCATTCAGCATGTATATGACCCGACACCTATGGCAATTGGATGGGCCCACAAATTCCTCGACAGGAGGAGAAAGGGTCTCAAACATATTTCTTATGCTGCCCGACTGAAGGAATTCCAGCTTGATTCCGTGACTTACCGCCTGCTCAGAGGTGACCTGTGCCTGACATCCAAGGCCATGTCCAAACCTGAGTTAATGTACACGCTTCACCTCAAGACCTCTACATCCATCAGAACTACAGTGGCAGGAGATTTAAACCTCAACACAGATATTAATAGGATGTGCTGGAGGGACAGATTCTTCAACCAGAGAGTCCCTATGCTGTGGAACAACATCCTGGTACATGTGAGGCTGAGTACCTCACTGGCTTTGTTCAAGTGAGATCTTAATCAATGGATGGGAGATTGCAGGTATGCCCCAGGGATAACCTCAGTATCACTGCTTGTCAGAGGCACAGCAATATAATGGGCAAATTATCCGTCAGAGTGAAGGCGGCAGACTCCACGGAACTCTGGTCTAGGCTTATAAATGCCCTAGGGCAGATAGCCTAGTATGAACCTGTGAACCTGTGAACATAGGCCTGGGGCAGTTCCTGCTATTAGGACAGTGGTCTGCAGCAAGCTATATAGTAGTAGTCAGTTTTAGCCATTGGTGTTTGACCATGGCTAATGCATGTTGCTTCTTGTTGTGGTAACAACAGGGGTGTGTGGTTATCCATGCCATTTATTGGTAGTCACCCTCATTTTGTATCTTGTTCCATGTTTTTGCACATGTACATCACTGTATGAGGTGTGACCCTGGTAGTGTCAGGGTGCTGATGTGCGCTTTGACCCTGTTTTCTATTACAGCACTGATATGTGCATTCCCTATACTGTGTGCATTTACACTGCACACATCTTGCTGTTTATACCTTTGGCATTGGGTAGCATTACATCTAGGTTCCTATCCCTTGTGATAGCTATGAGGTGGGTTTGTGTTTTTGTGGTTTATGATTGGTGAGGGTGGATGTTAGTCATGGTCCTCAGGTGTGCATATGATACATGGTGTTACATTACTTAACACATGGCATTCATGCCTCGGGTGGTGCTGCAGGGCTGCCTCTGTCGGATGCACATACTACACTCCCTGTACGCTTGGAAGCAGGTTGTGTCATGTTAGGCATCCCTGTTACTGTATGAGTGAGTCAGAGTGGTATCAGTCCCAGTGTTCCTACTGACCAAGCATATGTGCTATGCGTTGCCTCTTTGCCAAGGCCAGGGCATACTGGGCACGCCTCCTTCTGCCTACTGGGACAAGGTCAGGTTGTTCCTCCTCCAAGTCACCCCTGCCTGTGGTGGCCTTGGCAATGGTGGGGATGTTTGGCCCAGCCCTGTGCTGGTCCTGCTGCAGCTGTTTCCGCAGGATCATATTATGTAGCATAGCACATATCATGATCATTTGGGTACATGTAGTTGGTGTGTACTGCAAAGCTCCACCAGACGTGTCCAGACACCGGAACCGTGACTTGAGCAGCCCAAACACACGCCCTATGATATTACGTGTTTGTGCGTGTGCCTCATTATGGCGTTCCTGTTCGGGTGTGTGTGCATTTCTGATGGGTGTCATCAGCCACGGCTCAAGTGCATAACCAGCATCCCCACTAGGTGTCCGTGTGGGAAGTCCCCATTGGCAAATGATTGGTACAGCTGCGCCAGATGCCAGATGTGGGAATCGTGGTAGCTCCCAGGGCAGCCAGCACACACATTCATTATTATGCCCTGGGCATCACACACGACCTGGCAGTTGATGGAGGGGTATCCCTTGCGGTTAATGTAGACTCTACCCCGCTCACCGGCTGGTGCCTTGATGCGTATGTGCGTGCAGTCTATTGCACCCAGCACCTCAGGGTATCCCGCTATTTGCTGGAAGAGACGATATTGCTGGCCACAACCTCACGGTCATTAGGGACATATATATGATCACTGACATGTGGTGACATGGCATCCAGGAACTGGTGCAGTACCCTGGAGGCTGATGCCTGTGATATCCCCATCATATCGCCAGTTGGTCTCTGGAAGGTACCTGTTGCTAGTATTCTTAGGCCAACACATACCTTGGTTTCCACTGGGATGGGTTCCCCTCTGTTGGTTCTGTGTGTGAGGCGTGGCCTGCACAGCTCAACAATCTGCTGCAGGAGCTCTCTGTCCACTCTATAGCTCTACTATCTCCAGCTCATGTAACCCATGGTAGGTGACCCTGGGCCTGTATACTCTTCTCCTTCTCCTCACTC